>NC_073256.2:315530-618560 GCF_029289425.2 Pan paniscus
CTGCCTTCTGTATACACATGGAATTATCTACACAGCCATCTGTATAAACATGGAAATATCTACACTGCTATCTGCATAAACATGGAAATATCTACACCGCTATCTGCATAAACATGGAAATATCTACACCGCTCTCTGTATAAACATGAAAATATCTACATCGCTATCTGTATAAACAGGGAATATCTCCACTGCTATCTGTATAAACATGGAAACACCTACACTGCTAACTGTATAAACATGGAAATATCTACAAAGCTATCTGTATAAACATGGATATATCTACAATGCTATCTGTGTAAACCTGGAAATATCTACGCAACTATCTGTTTAAACTTCGAAATACCTACACAGCTATCTGTGTAAAGATGGAAATATCTACACCGCAATCTGTACAAAGATGGAAATATCTACACCGCTATATGTATAAACAAGGAAATATCAACACCGCCATCTGTATAAACATGGAAATATCTACACCGCCATCTGTATGAGCTTGGAAACACCTACACCGCTATTTGTATAAATATGGAAATATCTAAACCGCTATCTCTATAAACTTGGAAATACCTACAACCCTATCTCTATAAAGATGGAATTATCTACATCGCAATGTCTCTAAACATGGAAATAACAACACCGCCATCTCTATAAACATGAAAATATCTACACCGCCATCTCCAGAATCATGGAACAATCTACACCGACATCTGTATAAACATGGAAATATCTACACTGCTATCTGTATAAACATGGAAATATCTACACCGCTATCTGTATAAACATGGAAATATCTACAATGCAATCTCTGTAAACATGGAAATATCTACACAGCCATCTGTGTAAAGTTGGAAATATCTACACCGCTGTCTGTGTATACATGGCAATATCTACACCGCAATCTGTGCATAGATGGAAGCATCTACACCGCTATCTCTGTAAACATGGAAATACCTTCACCGCTATCTGTATAAACCTGGAAATATCTATACCGCCATCTCTATCAAAATGGAAATATCTACACCGCCATCTGTATAATCATGGAAATATCTACACCGCTATCTGTATAAACATGGAAATATCTACACCGCTATCTTTATAAACATGGAAATAAGTCCACGGCTATCTGTATAAACATGGAAATATCTACAAAGCTATCTGTATAAACATGGATATGTCTACAACGCTATCTGTGTAAACCTGGAAATATCTACACAGCTATCTGTCTAAACTTGGAAATACCTACACAGCTGTCTGTGTAAAGATGGAAATATCTACACCGCAATCTGTACAAAGATGGAAATATCTACACCGCTATATGTATAAACAAGGAAATATCTACACCGCCATCTGTATAAACATGGAAATATCTCCACCGCCATCTGTATAAACATGGAAATACCCACACCGCTATCTGTATAAATATGGAAATATCTAAACCGCTATCTGTATAAACTTGGAAATACCTACAACGCTATCTCTATAAACATGGAAATATCTACACCGCAATGTCTTTAAACATGGAAATATCAACACCGACATCTCTATAAACATGAAAATATCTACACCGCTATCTCCAGAAACATGGAACTATCTACACCGCCATCTGTATAAACATGGAAATATCTACAACGCTATCTATATAAACATGGAAATATCTACACCGCTATCTGTATAAACATGGAAATATCTACACTGCTATCTCTATAAACATGGAAGTATCTACACCGCTATCTGTATAAACATGGAAATATCTACAATGCAATCTCTGTAAACATGGAAATATCTACACAGCTATCTGTGTAAAGTTGGAAATATGTACACCGCTGTCTGTGTATACATGGCAATATCTACACCGCAATCTGTGCATAGATGGAAGCATCTACACCGCTATCTCTGTAAACATGGAAATAACTTCACCGCTATCTGTATAAACCTGGAAATATCCACACCGCCATCTCTATCAAAAGGGAAATATCTACACCGCCATCTGTATAAACATGGAAATATCTGCACCTCCATCTGTATAAACTTGGAAATATCTACAGCGCTATCTTTGTGAACATGGAAATAAGTCCACCACTATCTGTATAAACATGGAAATATCTACACCGCTATCTTTATAAACATGGAAATAAGTCCACGGCTATCTGTATGAACATGGAAATATCTACACCGCTATCTGTATAAATATGGAAATATCTACACCGCTATCTGTATAAACATGGAAATATCTACACCGTCATATGTATAAACTTGCAAATATCTACGCAGCCATCTGTATAAACATGGAAATAACTACACCACCATCTTTATAAACATGGAAATATCTTCATTGCCATCCGTATACACGTGGAAATATCTACACAGCCATCTATAGAAGCATGGAAATATCTACACCGCTATCTGCATAAACATGGAAGTATCTACAACGCTCTCTGTATAAACATGGAATTATCTACATCGCTATCTGTACAAACAGGGAATATCTCCACTGCTATCTGTATTAACATGGAAATACCTACACCGCTATCTGTATAAACATGGAAATATCTACACAGCTATCTGTGTAAACTTGGAAATACCTACACAGCTATCTGTGTTAAGATGGAAATGTCTTCACCGCAATCTGTACAAAGATGGAAGTATCTACACCGCTATCTCTGAAAACATGGAAATATCTACACCGCTATCTGTATAAACATGGAAATATCTACACCGCCATCTGTATAAACATGAAAATATCTACACTGCCATCTGTATAAACATGGAAATATCTACACAGCCATCTCTATAAACATGGAAATATCTACATCCCTATCTGTATAAACATGGAAATAGCCACACTGCTATCTGTATAAACATGGAAATATCTACACAGCCATCTGTAAAAACATGGAAATATCAACACTGCCATCTTTATGCACATGGAAATATCTACACAGCCATCTGTATAAACATGGAAATAAATACACCGCTATCTCTCTAAACATGGAAATACCTACACCGTTTTCAGTATAAACATGGAAATATCTACACCGCTGTCTGTATAAACACGGAAATATCTACACCCGTATCTGTATAAACTTCGAAATATCTCCACCGCCATCTGTATAAACATGGAAATATCTCCACCGCTATCTTTATAAACATGGAAATAACTTCACTGCTATCTGTATAAACATGGAAATATCTACACCGCTATCTGTATAAACTTGGAAATAACTACACCGCTATCTGTATAAACATGGAAATATCTACACCGCTATCTGTATAAACATGGAAATATCTACACCGCTATCTGTATAAACATGGAAATATCTACACCGCTATCTGTATAAACATGGAAATATCTACACCGCTGTCTGTATAAACCTGGAAATATCTGCACCGCCATCTGTATAAACTTGGAAATATCTACACTGCCATCTGTATAAACATGGAAGTATCTACACCGCCATCTGTATAAACATGGAAATATCTACACCGCCATCTGTATAAACATGGAAATATCTACACGGCTATCTCTATAAACCTGGAAATATCTACACTGCTATGTCTATAAACATGGAAATATCTACACCGCCAGCTGTATAAACATGCAAATATCTACACAGTCATCTGAATAAACATGCAAATAACTACACCAGCATCTTTATAAACATGGAAATATCTACACTGCCTTCTGTATACACATGGAATTATCTACACAGCCATCTGTATAAACATGGAAATATCTACACTGCTATCGGTATAAACATGGAAGTATCTACACCACTATCTGTATTAACATGGAAATACCTACAATGATATCTCTGTAATCATGGAAATATCTTTACAGCTATTTGTGTAAAGTTGGAAATATCTACACCGCTATCTGTGTAAAGATGGCAATATCTACACCGCAATCTGTGCAAAGATGGAGACATATGCACTGCTATCTCTGTAAACATGGAAATTTCTACATTGTTATCTGTATAAACATGGAAATATCTACACTGCCATCTGAATCAAAATGGAAATATCTACACCGCCATCTGTATGAACATGGAAATATCTACACAGCCATCTGTATAAACATGGAAATATCTACACCGCTATATGTATAAATATAGAAATATCTACACGGCTATCTCTAATAAACATTGAAATATCTACACAGCTGTCTGTATAAACATGGAAATATCTACACTGCTATGTCTATAAACATGGAAATATCTACACCGCCAGCTGTATAAACATGCAAATATCTACACAGTCATCTGAATAAACATGCAAATAAATACACCAGCATCTTTATAAACATGGAAATATCTACACTGCCTTCTGTATACACATGGAATTATCTACACAGCCATCTGTATAAACATGGAAATATCTACACTGCTATCTGCATAAACATGGAAATATCTACACCGCTATCTGCATAAACATGGAAATATCTACACCGCTCTCTGTATAAACATGAAAATATCTACATCGCTATCTGTATAAACAGGGAATATCTCCACTGCTATCTGTATAAACATGGAAACACCTACACTGCTAACTGTATAAACATGGAAATATCTACAAAGCTATCTGTATAAACATGGATATATCTACAATGCTATCTGTGTAAACCTGGAAATATCTACGCAACTATCTGTTTAAACTTCGAAATACCTACACAGCTATCTGTGTAAAGATGGAAATATCTACACCGCAATCTGTACAAAGATGGAAATATCTACACCGCTATATGTATAAACAAGGAAATATCAACACCGCCATCTGTATAAACATGGAAATATCTACACCGCCATCTGTATGAGCTTGGAAACACCTACACCGCTATTTGTATAAATATGGAAATATCTAAACCGCTATCTCTATAAACTTGGAAATACCTACAACGCTATCTCTATAAAGATGGAATTATCTTCATCGCAATGTCTCTAAACATGGAAATAACAACACCGCCATCTCTATAAACATGAAAATATCTACACCGCCATCTCCAGAATCATGGAACAATCTACACCGACATCTGTATAAACATGGAAATATCTACACTGCTATCTGTATAAACATGGAAATATCTACACCGCTATCTGTATAAACATGGAAATATCTACAATGCAATCTCTGTAAATATGGAAATATCTACACAGCCATCTGTGTAAAGTTGGAAATATCTACACCGCTGTCTGTGTATACATGGCAATATCTACACCGCAATCTGTGCATAGATGGAAGCATCTACACCGCTATCTCTGTAAACATGGAAATACCTTCACCGCTATCTGTATAAACCTGGAAATATCTATACCGCCATCTCTATCAAAATGGAAATATCTACACCGCCATCTGTATAATCATGGAAATATCTACACCGCCATCTGTATAATCATGGAAATATCTACACCGCTATCTGTATAAACATGGAAATATCTACACCGCTATCTTTATAAACATGGAAATAAGTCCACGGCTATCTGTATAAACATGGAATTATCTACAAAGCTATCTGTATAAACATGGATATGTCTACAACGCTATCTGTGTAAACCTGGAAATATCTACGCAGCTATCTGTGTAAACTTGGAAATACCTACACAGCTGTCTGTGTAAAGATGGAAATATCTACACCGCAATCTGTACAAAGATGGAAATATCTACACCGCTATATTTATAAACAAGGAAATATCTACACCGCCATCTGTATAAACATGGAAATATCTACACCGCCATCTGTACAAACATGGAAATACCTACACCGCTATCTGTATAAATATGGAAATATCTAAACCTCTATCTGTATAAACTTGGAAATACCTACAACGCTATCTCTATAAACATGGAAATATCTACACCGCAATGTCTTTAAACATGGAAATATCAACACCGACATCTCTATAAACATGAAAATATCTACACCGCCATCTCCAGAAACATGGAACTATCTACACCGCCATCTATATAAACATGGAAATATCTACACCGCTACCTGTATAAACATGGAAATATCTACACCGCTATCTGTATTAACATGGAAATATCTACACCGCTATCTGTATAAACATGGAAGTATCTACACCGCTATCTGTATAAACATGGAAATATCTACAATGCAATCTCTGTAAACATGGAAATATCTGCACAGCTATCTGTGTAAAGTTGGAAATATCTACACCGCTGTCTGTGTATAGATGCCAATATCAACACCGCAATCTGTGCATAGATGAAAGCATCTACACCGCTATCTCTGTAAACATGGAAATAACTTCACTGCTATCTGTATAAACCTGGAAATATCTACACCACCATCTCTATCAAAATGGAAATATCTACACCGCCATCAGTATAATCATGGAAATATCTACAACGCCATCTATATAAACATGGAAATATCTACACCGCTATCTTTATTATCATGGAAATAAGTCCACCGCTATCTGTATAAACATGGAAATATCTACACCGCTATCTTTATAAACATGGAAATAAGTCCACGGCTATCTGTATAAACATGGAAATATCTACAAACTATCTGTATAAACATGGATATGTCTACAACGCTATCTGTGTAAACCTGGAAATATCTACGCAGCTACCTGTGTAAACTTGGTAATACCTACACAGCTGTCTGTGTAAAGATGGAAATATCTACACCGCAATCTGTACAAACATGGAAATATCTACACCGCTATATGTATAAACAAGGAAATATCTACACCGCCATCTGTATAAACATGGAAATATCTCCACCGCCATCTGTATAAAGATGGAAATACATACACCGCTATCTGTATAAATATGGAAATATCTAAACCGCTATCTGTATAAACTTGGAAATACCTACAACGCTATCCCTATAAACATGGAAATATCTACACCGCAATGTCTTTAAACATGGAAATATCAACACCGACATCTCTATAAACATGGAAATATCTACACCGCTATCTCCAGAAACATGGAACTATCTACATCGCCATCTGTATAAACATGGAAATATCTACAACGCTATCTATATAAACATGGAAATATCTACACCGCTATCTGTATAAACATGGAAATATCTACACCGCTATCTCTATAAACATGGAAGTATCTACACCGCTATCTGTATAAACATGGAAATATCTTCAATGCAATCTCTGTAAACATGGAAATATCTACACAGCTATCTGTGTAAAGTTGGAAATATCTACACCGCTGTCTGTGTATACATGGCAATATCTACACCGCAATCTGTGCATAGATGGAAGCATCTACACCGCTATCTCTGTAAACATGGAAATACCTTCACCGCTATCTGTATAAACCTGGAAATATCTACACCGCCATCTCTATCAAAATGGAAATATCTACACCGCCATCTGTATAATCATGGAAATATCTACACCGCCATCTGTATAATCATGGAAATATCTACACCGCTATCTGTATAAACATGGAAATATCTACACCGCTATCTTTATAAACATGGAAATAAGTCCACGGCTATCTGTATAAACATGGAAATATCTACAAAGCTATCTGTATAAACATGGATATGTCTACAACGCTATCTGTGTAAACCTGGAAATATCTACGCAGCTATCTGTGTAAACTTGGTAATACCTACACAGCTGTCTGTGTAAAGATGGAAATATCTACACCACAATCTGTACAAAGATGGAAATATCTACACCGCTATATGTATAAACAAGGAAATATCTACACCGCCATCTGTATAAACATGGAAATATCTACACCGCCATCTGTATAAACATGGAAATACCTGCACCGCTATCTGTATAAATATGGAAATATCTAAACCTCTATCTGTATAAACTTGGAAATACCTACAACGCTATCTCTATAAACATGGAAATATCTACACCGCAATGTCTTTAAACATGGAAATATCAACACCGACATCTCTATAAACATGAAAATATCTACACCGCCATCTCCAGAAACATGGAACTATCTACAACGCCATCTATATAAACATGGAAATATCTACACCGCTACCTGTATAAGCATGGAAATATCTACACCGCTATCTGTATAAACATGGAAATATCTACACCGCTATCTGTATAAACATGGAAGTATCTACACCGCTATCTGTATAAACATGGAAATATCTACAATGCAATCTCTGTAAACATGGAAATATCTACACAGCTATCTGTGTAAAGTTGGAAATATCTACACCGCTGTCTGTGTATAGATGGCAATATCTACACCGCTATCTGTGCACAGATGGAAGCATCTACACCACTATCTCTGTAAACATGGAAATAACTTCACCGCTATCTGTATAAACCTGGAAATATCTACACCGCCATCTCTATCAAAATGGAAATATCTACACCGCCATCTGTATAAATATGGAAATATCTACACCGCCATCTGTATAAACATGGAAATATCTACACTGCTATCTTTGTTAACTTGGAAATAAGTCCACCACTATCTGTATAAACATGGAAATATCTACACCGCTATCTTTATAAACATGGAAATAAGTCCACGGCTATCTGTATAAACATGGAAATATCTACACCGCTATCTGTATAAACATGGAAATATCTACACCGCCATATGTATAAACTTGCAAATATCTACGCAGCCATCTGTATAAACATGGAAATAACTACACCACCATCTTTATAAACATGGAAATATCTTCATTGCCATCTGTATACACGTGGAAATATCTACACAGCCATCTATAGAAGCATGGAAATATCTACACCGCTATCTGCATAAACATGGAAGTATCTACAACGCTCTCTGTATAAACATGGAATTATCTACATCGCTATCTGTACAAACAGGGAATATCTCCACTGCTATCTGTATTAACATGGAAATACCTACACCGCTATCTGTATAAACATGGAAATATCTACACAGCTATCTGTGTAAACTTGGAAATACCTACACAGCTATCTGTGTTAAGATGGAAATGTCTTCACCGCAATCTGTACAAAGATGGAAGTATCTACACCGCTATCTCTGAAAACATGGAAGTATCTACACCGCTATCTGTATAAACATGGAAATATCTACACCGCCATCTGTATAAACATGACAATATCTACACTGCCATCTGTATAAACATGGAAATATCTACACAGCCATCTCTATAAACATGGAAATATCTACATCCCTATCTGTATAAACATGGAAATAGCCACACTGCTATCTGTATAAACATGGAAATATCTACACAGCCATCTGTAAAAACATGGAAATATCAACACTGCCATCTTTATGCACATGGAAATATCTACACAGCCATCTGTATAAACATGGATATAAATACACCGCTATCTCTCTAAACATGGAAATACCTACACCGTTTTCAGTATAAACATGGAAATATCTACACCGCTGTCTGTATAAACACGGAAATATCTACACCCGTATCTGTATAAACTTCGAAATATCTCCACCGCCATCTGTATAAACATGGAAATATCTCCACCGCTATCTTTATAAACATGGAAATAACTTCACTGCTATCTGTATAAACATGGAAATATCTACACCGCTATCTGTATAAACTTGGAAATAACTACACCGCTATCTGTATAAACATGGAAATATCTACACCGCTATCTGTATAAACATGGAAATATCTACACCGCTATCTGTATAAACATGGAAATATCTACACCGCTATCTGTATAAACCTGGAAATATCTACACCGCCATCTGTATAAACTTGGAAATATCTACACTGCCATCTGTATAAACATGGAAGTATCTACACCGCCATCTGTATAAACATGGAAATATCTACACCGCCATCTGTATAAACATGGAAATATCTACACGGCTATCTCTATAAACCTGGAAATATCTACACTGCTATGTCTATAAACATGGAAATATCTACACCGCCAGCTGTATAAACATGCAAATATCTACACAGTCATCTGAATAAACATGCAAATAACTACACCAGCATCTTTATAAACATGGAAATATCTACACTGCCTTCTGTATACACATGGAATTATCTACACAGCCATCTGTATAAACATGGAAATATCTACACTGCTATCGGTATAAACATGGCAGTATCTACACCACTATCTGTATTAACATGGAAATACCTACAATGATATCTCTGTAATCATGGAAATATCTTTACAGCTATTTGTGTAAAGTTGGAAATATCTACACCGCTATCTGTGTAAAGATGGCAATATCTACACCGCAATCTGTGCAAAGATGGAAACATATGCACTGCTATCTCTGTAAACATGGAAATTTCTACATTGTTATCTGTATAAACATGGAAATATCTACACTGCCATCTGAATCAAAATGGAAATATCTACACCGCCATCTGTATGAACATGGAAATATCTACACCGCCATCTGTATAAACATGGAAATATCTACACCGCTATATGTATAAATATAGAAATATCTACACGGCTATCTCTAATAAACATGGAAATATCTACACAGCTGTCTGTATAAACATGGAAATATCTACACTGCTATGTCTATAAACATGGAAATATCTACACCGCCAGCTGTATAAACATGCAAATATCTACACAGTCATCTGAATAAACATGCAAATAAATACACCAGCATCTTTATAAACATGGAAATATCTACACTGCCTTCTGTATACACATGGAATTATCTACACAGCCATCTGTATAAACATGGAAATATCTACACTGCTATCTGCATAAACATGGAAATATCTACACCGCTATCTGCATAAACATGGAAATATCTACACCGCTCTCTGTATAAACATGAAAATATCTACATCGCTATCTGTATAAACAGGGAATATCTCCACTGCTATCTGTATAAACATGGAAACACCTACACTGCTAACTGTATAAACATGGAAATATCTACAAAGCTATCTGTATAAACATGGATATATCTACAATGCTATCTGTGTAAACCTGGAAATATCTACGCAACTATCTGTTTAAACTTCGAAATACCTACACAGCTATCTGTGTAAAGATGGAAATATCTACACCGCAATCTGTACAAAGATGGAAATATCTACACCGCTATATGTATAAACAAGGAAATATCAACACCGCCATCTGTATAAACATGGAAATATCTACACCGCCATCTGTATGAACTTGGAAACACCTACACCGCTATTTGTATAAATATGGAAATATCTAAACCGCTATCTCTATAAACTTGGAAATACCTACAACGCTATCTCTATAAAGATGGAATTATCTACATCGCAATGTCTCTAAACATGGAAATAACAACACCGCCATCTCTATAAACATGAAAATATCTACACCGCCATCTCCAGAATCATGGAACAATCTACACCGACATCTGTATAAACATGGAAATATCTACACTGCTATCTGTATAAACATGGAAATATCTACACCGCTATCTGTATAAACATGGAAATATCTACAATGCAATCTCTGTAAACATGGAAATATCTACACAGCCAACTGTGTAAAGTTGGAAATATCTACACCGCTGTCTGTGTATACATGGCAATATCTACATCGCAATCTGTGCATAGATGGAAGCATCTACACCGCTATCTCTGTAAACATGGAAATACCTTCACCGCTATCTGTATAAACCTGGAAATATCTACACCGCCATCTCTATCAAAATGGAAATATCTACACCGCCATCTGTATAATCATGGAAATATCTACACTGCCATCTGTATAATCATGGAAATATCTACACCGCTATCTGTATAAACATGGAAATATCTACACCGCTATCTTTATAAACATGGAAATAAGTCCACGGCTATCTGTATAAACATGGAAATATCTACAAAGCTATCTGTATAAACATGGATATGTCTACAACGCTATCTGTGTAAACCTGGAAATATCTACGCAGCTATCTGTGTAAACTTGGAAATACCTACACAGCTGTCTGTGTAAAGATGGAAATATCTACACCGCAATCTGTACAAAGATGGAAATATCTACACCGCTATATTTATAAACAAGGAAATATCTACACCGCCATCTGTATAAACATGGAAATATCTACACCGCCATCTGTACAAACATGGAAATACCTACACCGCTATCTGTATAAATATGGAAATATCTAAACCTCTATCTCTATAAACTTGGAAATACCTACAACGCTATCTCTATAAACATGGAAATATCTACACCGCAATGTCTTTAAACATGGAAATATCAACACCGACATCTCTATAAACATGAAAATATCTACACCGCCATCTCCAGAAACATGGAACTATCTACACCGCCATCTATATAAACATGGAAATATCTACACCGCTACCTGTATAAACATGGAAATATCTACACCGCTATCTGTATAAACATGGAAATATCTACAACGCTATCTGTATAAACATGGAAGTATCTACACCGCTATCTGTATAAACATGGAAATATCTACAATGCAATCTCTGTAAACATGGAAATATCTGCACAGCTATCTGTGTAAAGTTGGAAATATCCACACCGCTGTCTGTGTATAGATGCCAATATCTACACCGCAATCTGTGCATAGATGGAAGCATCTACACCGCTATCTCTTTAAACATGGAAATAACTTCACCGCTATCTGTATAAACCTGGAAATATCTCCACCACCATCTCTATCAAAATGGAAATATCTACACCGCCATCTGTATAATCATGGAAATATCTACACCGCCATCTGTATAAACATGGAAATATCTACACCTCTATCTTTATTAACATGGAAATAAGTCCACCGCTATATGTATAAACATGGAAATATCTACACCGCTATCTGTATAAACATGTAAATATCTACACCGCAATCTGTATAAACATAGAAATATCTACACCGCTATCTGTATAAACATGGAAATATCTACACCGCTATGTGAATAAACATGGAAATATCTACACCGCTATTGGTATAAACATGGAAATATCTACACTGCTATCTATATAAACATGGATATATCTACAGAGATATCTGTATAAACATGGAAATATCTACAATGCAATCTGTGTAAACATGGAAATAACTACACAGCTATCTGTGTAAAGTTGGAAATATCTACACGAATATCTGTGTAAAGATAGCAATATCTACACCGCAATCTGTGCAAAGATGGAAACTTCTACACTGCTATCTCTGTAAACATGGAAATAACTACACCGCTATCTGTATAAACAGGGAAATATCTACACCTCTATCTGTATAAACATGGAAATATCTACACCGCTACCTGTATAAACATGGAAATATCTACACCGCTATCTGTATAAACATGGAAATATCTACACCGCAATCTGTGCAAAGATGGAAACATATGCACTGCTATCTCTGTAAACATGGAAATTTCTACGTTGATATCTGTATAAACATGGAAATATCTACTCTGCCATCTGAATCAAAATGGAAATATCTACACCACCATCTGTATGAACATGGAAATATCTACACCACCATCTGTATAAACATGGAAATATCTACACCGCTATCTGTATAAATATGGAAATATCTACACGGCTATCTCTAATAAACATGGAAATATCTACACAGCTGTCTGTATAAACATGGAAATATCTACACTGCTATGTCTATAAACATGGAAATATCTACGCCGCCAGTTGTATAAACATGCAAATATCTACACAGTCATCTGAATAAACATGCAAATAACTACACCAGCATCTTTATAAACATGGAAATATCTACACTGCCTTCTGTATACACATGGAATTATCTACACAGCCATCTGTATAAACATGGAAATATCTACACTGCTATCTGCATAAACATGGAAATATCTACACCGCTATCTGCATAAACATGGAAATATCTACACCGCTCTCTGTATAAACATGAAAATATCTACATCGCTATCTGTATAAACAGGGAATATCTCCACTGCTATCTGTATAAACATGGAAACACCTACACTGCTAACTGTATAAACATGGAAATATCTACAAAGCTATCTGTATAAACATGGATATATCTACAACGCTATCTGTGTAAACCTGGAAATATCTATGCAACTATCTGTTTAAACTTCGAAATACCTACACAGCTATCTGTGTAAAGATGGAAATATCTACAACGCAATCTGTACAAAGATGGAAATATCTACACCGCTATATGTATAAACAAGGAAATATCAACACCGCCATCTGTATAAACATGGAAATATCTACACCGCCATCTGTATAATCATGGAAACACCTACACCGCTATTTGTATAAATATGGAAATATCTAAACCGCTATCTCTATAAACTTGGAAATACCTACAACGCTATCTCTATAAAGATGGAATTATCTACATCGCAATGTCTTTAAACACAGAAATAACAACACCACCATCTCTATAAACATGAAAATATCTACACCGCCATCTCCAGAATCATGGAACTATCTACACCGCCAACTGTAAAACATGGAAATATCTACACCGCTATCTGTATAAACATGGAAATATCTACACCGCTATCTGTATAAACATGGAAATATCTACACTGCTATCTGTATAAACATGGAAATATCTACACCGCTATCTGTATAAACATGGAAATATCTACAATGCAATCTCTGTAAACATGGAAATATCTGCACAGCTATCTGTGTAAAGTTGGAAATATCTACACCGCTGTCTGTGTATAGATGGCAATATCTACACCGCAATCTGTGCATAGATGGAAGCCTCTACACCGCTATCTCTGTAAACATGGAAATAACTTCACCGCTATCTGTATAAACCTGGAAATATCTACACCACCATCTCTATCAAAATGGAAATATCTACCCCGCCATCTGTATAATCATTGAAATATCTACACCGCCATCGGTATAAACATGGAAATATCTACACCGCTATCTTTATTAACATGGAAATAAGTCCACCGCTATCTGTATAAACATGGAAATATCTACACCGCTATCTTTATAAACATAGAAATAAGTCCACGGCTATCTGTATAAACATGGAAATATCTACAAACTATCTGTATAAACATGGATATGTCTACAACGCTGTCTGTGTAAACCTGGAAATATCTACGCAGCTATCTGTGTAAACTTGGAAATACCTACACAGCCGTCTGTGTAAAGATGGAAATATCTACACCTCAATCTGTACAAAGATGGAAATATCTACACCGCTATATGTATCAACAAGGAAATATCTACACCGCCATCTGTATAAACATGAAAATATCTCCACCGCCATCTCTATAAACATGGAAATACCTACACCGCTATCTGTATAAATATGGAAATATCTAAACCGCTGTCTGTAGAAACTTGGAAATACCTACAACGCTATCTCTATAAACATGGAAATATCTACACCGCAATGTCTTTAAACATGGAAATAACAACACCGACATCTCTATAAACATGAAAATATCTACACTGCTATCTCCAGAAACATGGAACTATCTACACCGCCATCTGTATAAACATGGAAATATCTACACCGCTATCTGTATAAACATGGAAATATCTACACCGCTACCTGTATAAACATGGAAATATCTACACTGCTATCTGTATAAACATGGAAGTATCTACACCGCTATCTGTATAAACATGGAAATATCTACAATGCAATCTCTGTAAACATGGAAATATCTACACAGCTATCTGTGTAAAGTTGGAAATATCTACACGGCTGTCTGTGTATAGATGGCAATATCTACACCGCAATCTGTGCATAGATGGAAGCATCTACACCGCTATCTCTGTAAACATGGAAATACCTTCACCGCTATCTGTATAAACCTGGAAATATCTACACCGCCATCTCTATCAAAAGGGAAATATCTACACCGCCATCTGTATAAACATGGAAATATCTACACCTCCATCTGTATAAACTTGGAAATATCTACAGCGCTATCTTTGTGAACATGGAAATAAGTCCACCACTATCTGTATAAAGATGGAAATATCTACACCGCTATCTTTATAAACATGGAAATAAGTCCACGGCTATCTGTATGAACATGGAAATATCTACAACGCTGTCTGTATAAACATGGAAATATCTACACCGCCATATGTATAAACATGCAAATATCTACACAGCCACCTGTATAAACATGGAAATAACTACATCACCATCTTTATAAACATGGAAATATCTACATTGCCATCTGTATACACGTGGAAATATCTACACAGCCATCTGTATAAGCATGGAAATATCTACACTGCTATCTGCATAAACATGGAAATATCTACAACGCTCTCTGTATAAACATGGAATTATCTACATCGCTATCTGTACAAACAGGGAATATCTCTACTGCTATCTGTATTAACATGGAAATACCTTCACCGCTATCTGTATAAACATGGAAATATCTACACATTTATCTGTTTAAACTTGGAAATACCTACACAGCTATCTGTGTAAAGATGGAAATGTCTTCACCGCAATCTGTACAAAGATGGAAGTATCTACACCACTGTCTCTGTAAGCATGGAAATATCTACACCGCTATCTGTATAAACATAGAAATATCTACACCGCCATCTGTATAAACATGGAAATATCTACACAGCCATCTCTATAAACATGGAAACGTCTGCATCCCTATCAGTATAAACATGGAAATAGCCACACTGCTATCTGTATAAACATGGAAATATCTACACAGCCATCTGTAAAAACATGGAAATATCTACGCTGCCATCTTTATGCACATGGAAATATCTACACAGCCATCTGTATAAACATGCAAATAAATACACCGCTATCTCTCTAAACATGGAAATACCTACACCGTTTTCAGTATAAACATGGAAATATCTACACCGCTGTCTGTATAAACACGGAAATATCTACACCCGTATCTGTATAAACTTCGAAATATCTCCACCGCCATCTGTATAAACATGGAAATATCTCCACCGCTATCTTTATAAACCTGGAAATAACTTCAATGCTATCTGTATAAACATGGAAATAACTACACTGCTATCTGTATAAACTTGGAAATATCTACACCGCTATCTATATAAACATGGCAATATCTACACTGCTATCTGTATAAACATGGAAATATCTACACCGCCATCTGTATAAACATGCAAATGTCTACACAGCCATCTGAATAAACATTTAAATAACTACACCACCATCTTTATAAACATGGAAATATCAACATTGCCATTTGTATACACGTGGAAATATCTACACAGCCAACTGTATAAGCATGGAAATATCACACTGCTATCTGCATAAACATGGAAATATCTACAACGCTCTCTGTATAAACATGGAAATATCTACATCGCTCTCTGTACAAACAGGGAATATCTCCACTGCTATCTGTGTTAACATGGAAATACCTACACCGCTATCTGGATAAACATGGAAATATCTACACAGCTATCTGTGTAAACATGGAAATATGTACTCAGCTATCTGTGTAAAGATTGAAATATCTACAGCGCAATCCTGCAAATATGGAAATATCTACTCCACTCTCTCTGTAAACATGGAAATATCTAAACCGCTGTCTGCATAAACATGGAAATATCTACACCGCTATCTATATAAATATGGAAATATCTACACCACGATCTCTATAAACATGGAAATATCTACACTGCTGTCGGTATAAATATGGAAATATCTACAGCGTTATCTCTATAAACATGGAAATGTCTACACCTCTATCTGTATAAACTTGGAAATATCTACATGGCTATCTCTATAAACATGGAAATACCTACGTCCCCATCTGTATAAACATGGAAATATCTACAGAGCCATCTGTATAAACAACGAAATATCTACACTGCTATCTGTATAAACATGGAAATAGCAACACCGCTATCTGTATAAACATGGAAATATCTCCACCAGTTTTTGTAAAAACATGGAAATTTCTCCACCGCTATCTGTATAAACCTGGAAATATCTACACCTCCATGTGTATAAACATGGAAATATCTACACTGCCATCTGTATAAACATGGAAATATCTACACAGCCATCTGTATAAACATGGAAATAGCTACACCGTTATCTCCATAAACATGGAAATACCTACACCGCAATCTGTATAAACATGGAAATGTCTACACCACTATCTGTAAAACATGGAAATATCTACACCGCTTTCTGTATAAACATGGAAATACCTACACAGCTATCTGTGTTAAGATGCAAATGTCTACAATGCAATCTGTACAAAGATGGAAATATCTACACCGCTATCTATGTAAACATGGAAATATCTACACCGCCATCTGTATAAACATGGAAATGTCTACACTGCCATCTGTATAAACATGGAAATATCTACACCGCCAAATATATAAACATGGAAATATCTACACTGCCATCTGTATAAACATGGAAATATCTACAACTCTATCTGTATAAACATGGAAATATCTACACCGCTATCTGTATAAACATGGGAATATCTACAATGATATCTCTCTAAACATGGAAATATCTTCACAGCTATCTGTGTAAAGTTGGAAATATCTACACCGCTATCTGCGTAAAGATGGCAATATCTACACCGCAATCTGTGTAAAGATGGAAACATCTGCACTGCTATCTCTGTAAATATGGAAATATCTACACCGCTATCTGTATAAACATGGAAATATCTACTCTGCCATCTGAATCAAAATGGAAATATCTACACCGCCATCTGTATGAACATGGAAATATCTACACCGCCATCTGTATAAACATGGAAATATCTACACTGCTATCTGTATAAATATGGAAATATCTACGCCGCTATCTCTAATAAACATGGAAATATCTACACAGCTGTCTGTATAAACTTTGAAATATCTACACTGCTATATCTATAAACATGGAAATATCTACACCGCCATCTGTATAAACATGCAAATATCTACACAGTCATCTGTATGAACATGCAAATAACTACACCAGCATCTTAATAAACATGGAAATATCTACACTGCCTTCTGTATACACATGGAATTATCTACACAGCCATCTGTATAAACATGTAATTATCTACACCGCTATCTGCATAAACGTGGAAATATCTACACCGCTCTCTGCATAAACATGCAAATATCTACATCGCTATCTGTTTAAACAGGGAATATCTCCACTGCTGTCTGTATAAACATGGAAATATCTACATTGCCATCTGTATAAACATGGAAATGTCTAGACCGCTAAATGTATAAACATGGAAATATCTACAATGCAATCTCTGTAAACATGGAAATATCTACACAGCTATCTGTGTAAAGTTGGAAATATCTACACCGCTGTCTGTGTAACGATGGTAATATCTACACCGCGATCTGTGCAAAGATGGAAGCACCTACACCGCTATCTCTGTAAACATGGAAATACCTACACCGCTATCTGTATAAACCTGGAAATATCTACAACGCCATCTCTATCAAAATGGAAATATCTACACCGCCATCTGTATAAACATGGAAATAACTCCACCGCTATTTGTATAAACATGGAAATATCTACACCGCTATCTGTATAAACATGGAAATACTTTCATGGCTATCTGTATAAACCTGGAAATATCTACACCGCTATGTGTATAAACATGGAAATATCTACACCGCTATCTGTATAAACATAGTAATATTTACACCGCTGTCTGTATACACATGGAAATATCTACACCGCTATCTGTATAAACATGGAAATATGTACAATGCTATCTCTGTAAACATGGAAATATCTTCACAGCTATCTGTGTAAAGTTGGAAATACCTACACCACAATGTGTGTAAAGATGGCAATATCTACACTGCTATCTGTATAAACATGGAAATATCTACACCGCCATCTGTATAAACATGCAAATGTCTACACAGCCATCTGAATAAATATTTAAATAACTACACCACCATCTTTATAAACATGGAAATATCAACATTGCCATTTGTATACACGTGGAAATATCTACACAGCCATCTGTATAAGCATGGAAATATCTACACTGCTATCTGCATAAACATGGAAATATCTACAACGCTCTCTGTATAAACATGGAAATATCTACATCGCTCTCTATACAAACAGTGAATATCTCCACTGCTATCTGTGTTAACATGGAAATACCTACACCGCTATCTGGATAAACATGGAAATATCTACACAGCTATCTGTGTAAACATGGAAATATGTACTCAGCTATCTGTGTAAAGATTGAAATATCTACAGCGCAATCCTGCAAATATGGAAATATCTACTCCACTCTCTCTGTAAACAAGGAAATATCTAAACCGCTGTCTGCATAAACATGGAAATATCTACACCGCTATCTATATAAATATGGAAATATCTACACCACGATCTCTATAAACATGGAAATATCTACACTGCTGTCTGTATAAATATGGAAATATCTACAGCGTTATCTCTATAAACATGGAAATGTCTACACCTCTATCTGTATAAACTTGGAAATATCTACATGGCTATCTCTATAAACATGGAAATACCTACGTCGCCATCTGTATAAACATGGAAATATCTACAGAGCCATCTGTATAAACAACGAAATATCTACACTGCTATCTGTATAAACATGGAAATAGCAACACCGCTATCTGTATAAACATGGAAATATCTCCACCAGTTTTTGTAAAAACATGGAAATTTCTCCACCGCTATCTGTATAAACCTGGAAATATCTACACCTCCATGTGTATAAACATGGAAATATCTACACTGCCATCTGTATAAACATGGAAATATCTACACAGCCATCTGTATAAACATGGAAATAGCTACACCGTTATCTCCATAAACATGGAAATACCTACACCGCAATCTGTATAAACATGGAAATGTCTACACCACTATCTGTAAAACATGGAAGTATCTACACCGCTATCTGTAAAAATATGGAAATATCTACACCGCTATCTCTATAAACATGGACATATTTACACCGCTAGCTGTAAAAACGTGGAAATATCTACTTGGCTATCTCCAGAAACATGGAAATATCTACACTGAAATCTGTATAAACCTGGAAATACCTACAAAGTCACTTGCATAAACATGGAAATATCTACACCACTATCTGTATAAACTTGGAAATATCTACACCGCTATCTGTATAAACATGGAAATATCTACACGGCTATCTGTATAAACATGGAAATACCTACACCGCTATCTATATAAACATGGAATTATCTTCACCGCTATCTCTTCAAACAGAGAAATATCTAAAACGCCATCTCTATAAACATTGAAATATCTACACCGCCATCAGCATAAACATGGAAATAACTACACCGCCGTCTGTATAAACATGGAAATATCTACACCGCCATCTCTATAAACATAGAAACATCTACACTGTCATCTGTTGAAAGATGGAAATACCTACACCGAGATCTGCATAAACATGGAAATATCTACACGTCTACCTGTATAAACATGGAAATACCAACACAGCTATCAGTATAAATATGGAAAGATTTACACCGCTATCTCTATGAACATGGAAATGTCTCCACCGCTATCTGTATAAACATGGAAACATCTACATGCCTATCTCTATAAACATGGAAATGTCTACACCGCTATCTGCATAAACATGGAAATACATACAATGCTATCTCTATAAACATGGAAATATCTACACCGTCACCTTTATTAACATGGGAATACCTACAAAGACATCTGTATAAACATGGAAATATCTACACTGCTATCTGTATAAACATGGAAATATCTACACCGCTATCTGTATAAATATTGAAATATCTACACCGCTATCTCTATAAACATGGAAATGCCTAAACCTCTATCTGTATAAACATCTAAATATCTACATGGCTATCTCTGTAAACATGGAAATATCTACACCGCCATCTGTTTAAACATGGAAATACCTACACAGTCATCAGTATAAAGATGGAATTATCTACACCACTATCTGTATAAACATGGAAATATCTACACAGCCATCTGTATAAACATGGAAATATCAACACTGCTATCTGTATAAACATGGAAAAGTCTACAAAGCTATCTCTATAAACATGGAAATACCTACACTGCTATCTGTATAAACATGGAAATAGCAACACCGCTATCTGTATAAACATGGAATTATCTACACCGCCATCTATAAAAACATGAAGATATCTACAGAGTCATCTGTATAAACATGGAAATATCTACACCTCCATGTGTATAAACATGGAAATAACTACAATGCCATCTGTAAAAACATGGAAATATCTACACAGTCATCTGTATGAACATGGAAATATATACACGGCTATCTATATAAACATGGAAATACCTACAGCGCAATCTGTATAAACATGGAAATATCGACACCGCTATCTGTATATACATGGAAATATCTACACCGCTATCTGTATAAATATGGAAATATGTTCACGGCTCTCTCTATATACATGGTATTGTCTACACCGCTATCTGTTTAAAAATGGAAATATCAACACAACTATCTATATAAACATGGAAATATCTCCACCGCTATCTGTATAAACCTGGAAATATCTACAACGCTATCTGTGTAAACATGGAAATATCTAAACAGCTATCTGTGTAAACATGGCAATATCTACACCGCTGTCTCTGTAAAGATGGAAATATCTACACCGCAATCTGAGCAAAGATGGAAATATCTACAACGCTATCTCTATAAACATGGAATTCTATGCACCGCTCTCTGTACAAACATGGAAATACCAACACCGCTATCTGTATAAAAATGGAAATATCTACACCGCCATCTGTATAAACATGGAAATATCTACATGGCTATCTCCATAAATATGGAAATATCTACACCGCCATATGTATAAACATGGAAATACCTACACAGTCATCTTTATAAACATGGAAAAATCTCCACCACTATCTGTATAAACATGGAAATATCTACACTGCCATCTGTATAAACATGGAAATATCTACACAGCCATCTGTATAAACATGGAAATATCTACAATGCCATCTGTATAAACATGGAAATTTCTACACAGCCATCTGTATAAACATGGAAATATCTACACAGCCATCTCAATAAACATGGAAATATCTACACTGCTATCTGTATAAACATGGAAATATCTACACAGCCATCTGTATAAACATGGAAATATCTACACCTCCATGTGTATAAACATGGAAATATCTACACCGCCATCTGTATAAACATGGAAATATCTACACAGCCATCTGTATAAACATGGAAATATCTACACCTCCATGTGTATAAACATGGAAATATCTACACCTCCATGTGTATAAACATGGAAATATCTACACTGCCATCTGTATAAACATGGAAATATCTACACAGCCATCTGTATAAACATGGAAATATTTACAATGCCATCTGTATAAACATGGAAATTTCTACACAGCCATCTGTATAAACATGGAAATATCTACACAGCCATCTCAATAAACATGGAAATATCTACACTGCTATCTGTATAAACATGGAAATATCTACACAGCCATCTGTATAAACATGGAAATATCTACACCTCCATGTGTATAAACATGGAAATATCTACAGTGCCATCTGTATAAACATGGAAATATCTACACAGCCATCTGTATAAACATGGAAATATCTACACCGTTATATCCATAAACATGGAAATACCTACACCGCAATCTGTATAAACATGGAAATGTCTACACCACTATCTGTAAAACATGGAAGTATCTACACCGCTATCTGTAAAAATATGGAAATATCTACACCGCCATCTCTATAAACAGGGAAATATTTACACCGCTAGCTGTATAAACGTGGAAATATCTACTTGGCTATCTCTAGAAACATGGAAATATCTACACTGAAATCTGTATAAACCTGGAAATACCTACAAAGTCACTTGCATAAACATGGAAATATCTACACCACTATCTGTATAAACTTTGAAATATCTAGCCCGCTATCTGTATAAACATGGAAATATCTACACGGCTATCTGTATAAACATGGAAATACCTACACCGCTATCTATATAAACATGGAATTATCTACACCGCTATCTCTACAAACAGAGAAATATCTAAAACGCCATCTCTATAAACATTGAAATATCTACACCGCCATAAGCATAAACATGGAAATAACTACACCGCCGTCTGTATAAACATGGAAATATCTACACCGCCATCTCTATAAACATAGAAACATCTACACTGTCATCTGTTGAAAGATGGAAATACCTACACCGATATCTGCATAAACATGGAAATATCTACACCTCTACCTGTATAAACATGGAAAAATCAACACCGCTATCTTTATGAACATTGAAATATCTATACCGCCATCTCTATAAACATGGAAATATCTACACCAAGATCAGAATAAACATGGAAATACCTACACCGCTATCTGTATAAACATGGAAATATCTCCACTGCTATCTCTATAAACATCGAAATATCTACACCGCCATCTGTATAAACATGGAAATAATTACAAAGTTATCTGTATAAACATGGAAATATCTACACCGCCATCTGTATAAACATGGGAATATCTACACCGCCATGTGTATATACATGGAAATAACTACACCGCTATCCATATAAACATGGAAATAAGTACACCGCTATCAGTATAAACATGGAAATATCTACAATGCCATCTACATATCCATGGAAATATCTGCGTCGCCATCTGTATAAAGATGGAAATATCTACACGGTCATCTGTGTATAGATGGAAATATCAACACCGCCATCTCTACAAACATGGAAATATCTGCACCGCTATTTGTATAAACATGGAAGTATCTACACCGCGGTCTGTATAAACATGGAAATATCTACACCGCTATCTGTATAAACATGGAAATATCTACACCGCTATCTCTATAAACTTGGAAATATCTACACCGTGATCTGTATAAACATGGAAATATTTACACCGCTATCTGTATAAACATGGAAATTTCTACACCGTTATCTGTATAAATATGGAAATATCTACACCGCTATCTCTATAAACATGGAAATATCTACACCGCTATCTGGATAAACATGGAAATACCTATACAGTCATCTGTGTAAACACGGAAATATCTACACAACCATCTGTATAAACATGGAAATATCTTCAATGCCATCTGTATACACATGGAAATACCTACACGGCAATCTGTGTAAAGATGGAAATATCTACACCGCCATCTGCATGTCCTTGGAAATATCTACGCTGCCATCTGTATAAACATGGAAATATCTACACGGCCATCTGAGTGTACATGGAAATATCAACACCGCCATCTGTACAAACATGGAAATATCTACATCGCTATCTCTATAAACATGGAAATATCTGCACTGCCATCTGTAAAAACATGGAAATACCTATACAGTCATCTGTATAAACATGGAAATATCTACAATGCCATCTGTATACACATGGAAATATCTACACAGACAACTGTATAAACATTTAAATATCTACACTGCTATATCTATAAACAAGGAAATAACTACACCGCCATCTCAATAAACATGAAAAGATCTACACTGCCATCTCCATAAACATAGAACTAACTACTCCGCCATCTGTATAAACATGGAAACATCTACACCGCCATCTGTGTGAATAAGGAAATATCTACAATGCCATCTGTATAAAGATATAAATTTCTGCACCGCAAGCTGTAGAAACATGGAAATATCTACTTCGCTATCTGTATAATCATGGAAATACCAACACCGCTATCGGTATAAACATGGAAATATCTAAAACGCCATCTATATAAACATGGAAATATCTACACCGCTATGTCTGTAAACATGGAAATACCTACACCGCTATCTCTATAAACATGGCAATATCTACACTGCTATCTGTATAAACATGGAAATATCTACACCACCATCTATATAAACGTGGAAATATCTACAACGCCATCTGTATAAACATGGAAATATCTACAATGCCATCTGTAGTAAGATGGAAATATCTGCACAGCAATCTGTGTAAACATGGAAATATCTACACCGATATCTGTAAAAACATGGAAATATCAACACCGCTCTCTGTATAAACATGGAAATATCTACACCGCGATCTGTATAAACATGGAAAGATCTACACCGCGATCTGTATAAACATGAAAATATCTACACCGCTATCTGTATAAACATGGAAATATATACACAGCTATCTCCATAAAAATGGAAATAACTACACCGCCATCTGTATAAACATGGAAATACCTACAAAGTCCTCTATATAAAGATGGAAATATCTGCACAGCCTTCTGTATAAACATGGAAATATCTACACCGCACTCTGTATAAACATGGAAATAACTACACCGCTATTTATATAAACAAGGAAATATCTACACCGTGATCTGTATAAACATGGAAATATCTACACTGCCATCTCTATAAACATGGAAATATCTACACCCATATCTGTATAAACATGGAAATATCCACACCGCAATCTCTATAAACATGGAAAAATCAACACCGCTATCTCTAAGAACATGGAAATATCTACACCGCCATCTCTATAAACATGGAAATATCTACACCACGATCAGTATAAACATGGAAATATCTACACCGCTATCTGTATAAACATGGAAATATCTCCACTGCTATCTCTATAAACATCGATATATCTTCACCGCCAACTGTATAAACATGGAAATACTTACAAAGTTATCTGTATAAACATGGAAATATCTACACCGCCATCTGTATAAACATGGAAATATCTACACAGCCAAGTGTATACACATGGAAATATCTACACCGCTATCTATATAAACATGGAAATATATACACCGCAATCTGTATAAACATGGAAATATCTACACCGCCATCTACATAACCATGGAAATATCTGTGCCACCATCTGTATAACCATGGAAATATCTACACGGTCATGTGTGTATACATGGAAATATCAACCCCGCCATCTGTACAAACATGGAAATATCTGCAACGCTATCTGTATAAACATGGAAATATCTACACCGCGATCTGTATAAACATGGAAATATCTACACCGCGATCTGTATAAACATGGAAATATCTACACCGCTATCTGTATAAACATGGAAATATCTACACAGCTATCATTAAAACATGGAAAATCTACACCGGCATCTGTATAAACATGGAAATACCTACAAAGTCATCTGTATAAACATGGAAATATCTACACAGCCATCTGTATAAACATTGAAATATCTACACCGCTGTCTGTATAAACATGGAAATAAGTACACCGCTATTAGTATAAACAAGGAAATATCTACACCGTGATCTGTATAAACATGGAAATATCTACACCGCTATCTCTATAAACATGGAAATATCTACACCCCTATCTGTATAAGCATGGAAATATCCACACCGCTTTCTCTATAAACATGGAAAAATCAACACTGCTATCTCTATGAACATGGAAATATCTACACCGCCATCTCTATAAACATGGAAATACCTACACCACGATCAGAATAAACATGGAAATATCTACAACGCTATCTGTATAAACATGGAAATATCTCCACTGCTATCTCTATAAACATCGAAATATCTACACCGCCATCTGTATAAACTTGGAAATACTTACAAAGTTATCTGTATAAACATGAAAATACCTACACCGCCATCTGTATAAACATGGAAATATCTACAAAGCCATGTGTATATACATGGAAATAACTACACCGCTATCTATATAAACATGGAAATAACTACACCGCTATCTGTATAAACATGGAAATATCTACACCGCCATCTACATATCCATGGAAATATCTGCGCCGCCATTTGTATAAACATGGAAGTATCTACACGGTCATCTGAGTACAGATGGAAATATCAACACCGCCATCTGTACAAACATGGAAATATCTGCACCGGTATTTGTATAAACATGGAAATATCTACACCGCGGTCTGTAAACATGGAAATATTTTCACCGCTATCTGTA
Source organism: Pan paniscus (assembly GCF_029289425.2). Taxonomy (NCBI): domain Eukaryota; kingdom Metazoa; phylum Chordata; class Mammalia; order Primates; family Hominidae; genus Pan; species Pan paniscus. Next base: position 343,492 of record NC_073256.2, read on the forward strand.
TAAACATGGAAATTTCTACACCGTTATCTGTATAAATATGGAAATATATACACCGCTATCTCTATAAACATGGAAATATCTACACCGCCATCTGTATAAACATGGAAATATCTACAATGCCATCTGTATACACATGGAAATAACTACATGGCAATCTGTGTATATATGGAAACATCAACACTGCCATCTGTACAAACATGAAAATATCTACATTGCTATTTCTATAAACATGGAATTATCTACACTGAGGTCTGTATAAACATGGAAATATCTACACCGGTATCTGTATAAACAGGGAAATATCTACACCACGATCTGTATAAACATGGAAATATATACACCGCAATCTGTATAAACATGGAAATATCTACACCGCCATCTACATAACCAGGGAAATATCTGTGCCACCATCTGTATAACCATGGAAATATCTACACGGTCATGTGTGTATACATGGAAATATCAACCCCGCCATCTGTACAAACATGGAAATATCTGCAACGCTATCTGTATAAACATGGAAATATCTACACCGCGATCTGTATAAACATGGAAATATCTACACCGCGATCTGTATAAACATGGAAATATCTACACCGCTATCTGTATAAACATGGAAATATCTACACAGCTATCATTAAAACATGGAAAATCTACACCGGCATCTGTATAAACATGGAAATACCTACAAAGTCATCTGTATAAACATGGAAATATCTACACAGCCATCTGTATAAACATTGAAATATCTACACCGCTGTCTGTATAAACATGGAAATAAGTACACCGCTTTTAGTATAAACAAGGAAATATCTACACCGTGATCTGTATAAACATGGAAATATCTACACCGCTATCTCTATAAACATGGAAATATCTACACCCCTATCTGTATAAGCATGGAAATATCCACACCGCTTTCTCTATAAACATGGAAAAATCAACACTGCTATCTCTATGAACATGGAAATATCTACACCGCCATCTCTATAAACATGGAAATACCTACACCACGATCAGAATAAACATGGAAATATCTACAACGCTATCTGTATAAACATGGAAATATCTCCACTGCTATCTCTATAAACATCGAAATATCTACACCGCCATCTGTATAAACTTGGAAATACTTACAAAGTTATCTGTATAAACATGAAAATACCTACACCGCCATCTGTATAAACATGGAAATATCTACAAAGCCATGTGTATATACATGGAAATAACTACACCGCTATCTATATAAACATGGAAATAACTACACCGCTATCTGTATAAACATGGAAATATCTACACCGCCATCTACATATCCATGGAAATATCTGCGCCGCCATTTGTATAAACATGGAAGTATCTACACGGTCATCTGAGTACAGATGGAAATATCAACACCGCCATCTGTACAAACATGGAAATATCTGCACCGGTATTTGTATAAACATGGAAATATCTACACCGCGGTCTGTATAAACATGGAAATATTTTCACCGCTATCTGTATAAACATGGAAATTTCTACACCGTTATCTGTATAAATATGGAAATATATACACCGCTATCTCTATAAACATGGAAATATCTACACCGCCATCTGTATAAACATGGAAATATCTACAATGCCATCTGTATACACATGGAAATAACTACATGGCAATCTGTGTATATATGGAAACATCAATACTGCCATCTGTACAAACATGAAAATATCTACATTGCTATTTCTATAAACATGGAATTATCTACACTGAGGTCTGTATAAACATGGAAATATCTACACCGGTATCTGTATAAACAGGGAAATATCTACACCACGATCTGTATAAACATGGAAATATATACAGCGCTATCTGTATAAACATGGAAATATCTGCACCGCTATCTCTATAAACATGGAAATATCTACCAACCCATCTGTATAAACATGGAAATACCTACACAGTCATGTGTAGGAACATGGAAATATCTACACTGCCATCTGTATAAACATAGAAATATCTACACAGCCCTCTGTATAAATATGGAAATATCTGCATAGGCATCTGTGTAAACATGGAAATATCTGCACCGCTATCTGTATAAACATGGATATACCTACACCGCTGTCTGTATAAACATGGAAATATGTATACCGGTATGTGTATAAACATGGAAATATCTCCACCGTTATCTGCTTAAACATGGAAATATCCACAGCGCCATCTCTATAAACATTGAAATATCTACACTGCCCTCAGTAAAACATGGAAATATCTACACAGTCATCTGAATAAACATGGAAATATCTACACCACCATCTGTATAAACATGGAAATACCTACAATACCATCTGAATACACATGGAAATACCTACACAGACATCTGTATAAATATGGAAATTCCTACACGGCCATCTGTATAAACATGGAAATATCTACACTGCCATCTGTAGAAAGATGGAAATATCTACACCGCTATCTCTATAAATATGGAAATATCTACACCGCCATCTCTATAAACATGAAAATATCTACACTGCCAACTCCATAAAGATGGAAGTATCTTCTCCACCATGTGTATAAACAAGGAAATATCTACACCACCATCTGTGTAAACCTGGAAATATCTACACCGCTATCTGTATAAACATGGAAATATCTACACCGCCATCTGCATGACCATGGAAATATCTACGCCGCCATCTGTATAAACATGGAAATATCTACACTGCCATCTGTGTGAATAAGGAAATATCTACAATGCCATCTGTATAAAGATATAAATATCTGCACCGCGAGCTGTAGAAACATGGAAATATCTACATCGCTATCTGTATAATCATGGAAATACCAACACCGCTATCGGTATAAACATGGAAATATCTACAACGCCATCTATATAAACATGGAAATATCTACACATTTATGTCTATAAACATGGAAATACCTACAGCGCTATCTCTATAAACATGGAAATATCTACACTGCTATCTGTATAAACATGGAAATATCTACACCACCATCTATATAAACATGGAAATATCTACAACGACATCTGTATAAACATGGAAATATCTACAATGCCATCTGTATTAAGATGGAAATATCTGCACAGCAATCTGTGTAAACATGGAAATATCTACACCGATATCTGTAAAAACATGGAAATATCAACACCGCTCTCTATATAAACATGGAAATATCTACACCGCGATCTGTATAAACATGGAAATACCTACACCGCGATCTGTATAAACATGAATATATCTACACCGCTATCTGTATAAACATGGAAATATATACACAGCTATCTCCATATAAATGGAAATACCTTCACCGCCTGCTGTATAAACATGGAAATACCTACAAAGTCATCTGTATAAAGATGGAAATATCTGCACAGCCATCTGCATAAACATGGAAATATCTACAACGCTATCTGTATAAACATGGAAATAACTACACCGCTATTTGTGTAAACAAGGAAATATCTACACCGTGATCTGTATAAACATGGAAATATCTACACCGCCATCTCTATAAACATGGAAATATCTACACCACGATCAGTATAAACATGGAAATATCTACACCGCTATCTGTATAAACATGGAAATATCTCCACTGCTATCTCTATAAACATCGATATATCTACACCGCCAACTGTATAAACATGGAAATACTTACAAAGTTATCTGTATAAACATGGAAATATCTACACCGCCATCTGTATAAACATGGAAATATCTACACAGCCAAGTGTATACACATGGAAATATCTACACCGCTATCTATATAAACATGGAAATAAATACACCGCTATCTGTATAAACATGGAAATATCTACACCGCCATCTACATATCCATGGAAATATCTGTGCCACCATCTGTATAACCATGGAAATATTTACACGGTCATCTGTGTATAGATGGAAATATCAACCCCGCCATCTGTACAAACATGGAAATATCAGCAACGCTATCTGTATAAACATGGAAATATCTACACCGCGCTATGTATAAAGATAGAAATATCTACACCGCTATCTGTATAAACATGGAAATATCTACACCGCTATCTCTATAAACATGGAAATATCTACACCGTGATCTGTATAAACATGGAAATATTTACACCGCTATCTGTATAAACATGGAAATTTCTACACCGTTATCTGTAGAAATATGGAAATATCTACACCGCTATCTCTATAAACATGGAAATATCTACAACGCCATCTGTATAAACATGGAAATACCTATACAGTCATCTGTGTAAACATGGAAATATCTACAACACCATCTGTATAAACATGGAAATATCTTCAATGTCATCTGTATACACATGGAATTACCTACACGGCAATCTGTGTATAGATGGAAACATCAACACCGCCATCTGTACAAACATGGAAATATCTACACTGCTATCTCTATAAACATGGAAATATCTACACTGCGGTCTGTAAACATGGAAATATCTACACCGGTATCTGTATAAACATGGAAATATCTACACCATGATCTGTATAAACATGGAAATATATACACCGCTATCTGTATAAACATGGAAATATCGGCACCGCTATCTCTATAAACATGGAAATATCTACAAAGACCTCTGTATAAACATGGAAATTCCTACACAGTCATGTATAGGAACATTTAAATATCTACACTGCCTTCTGTATAAACATAGAAATATCTACACAGCCCTCTGTATAAACATGGAAATATCTGCATAGTCATCTGTGTAAACATGGAAATATCTGCACCGCTATCTGTATAAACATGGAAATAACTACACCGCTGTCTCTATAATGATGGAAATATGTACACCGCTATGTGTATAAACATGGAAATATCTCCACTGCTCTCTGTATATACATGGAAATATCTCCACCGTTATCTCTATAAACATGGAAATATCTACAGCGCCATCTCTATAAACATTGAAATATCTACACTGCCATCTTCAAAAACATGGAAATATCTACACAGTCATCTGAATAAACATGGAAATATCTTCACCACCATCTGTATAAACATGGAAATACCTACAATACCATCTGTATACACATGGAAATATCTACACAGACATTTGTATAAACATGGAAATATCTACACAGCCATGTGTATATACATGGAAATATCTACACCGCTATTTGTAAAAACATGGAAATAAATACACCGCTATCTGTATAAACATGGAAATATCTACACCGCCATCTACATAACCATGGAAATATCTGTGCCGCCATCTGTATAACCATGGAAATATCTACATGGTCATCTGGGTTTAGATGGAAATATCAACACCGCCATATGTACAAACATGGAAATATCTGCACCGCTATCTGTATAAACATGGAAATATCTACACCGCGCTATGTATAAACATAGAAATATCTACACCGCTATCTGTATAAACATGGAAATATCTACACCGCTATCTCTATAAACATGGAAATATCTACACCGTGATCTGTATAAACATGGAAATATTTACACCGCTATCTGTATAAACATGGAATTTTCTACAACGTTATCTGCAGAAATATGGAAATATCTACACCGCTATCTCTATAAACATGGAAATATCTACACCGCCATCTGTATAAACAAAGAAAAATCTACAAAGCCATCTGTATAAACTTGGAAATACCTACACAGTCATGTGTAGGAACATGGAAATATCTACACTGCCATCTGTGTAAACATAGAAATATCTACACAGCCCTCTGTATAAATATGGAAATATCTGCATAGGCATCTGTGTAAACATGGAAATATCTGCACCGCTATCTGTATAAACATGGAAATACCTACACCGCTGTCTGTATAAACATGGAAATATGTACATCGGTATGTGTATAAACATGGAAATATCTCCACCGTTATCTGTTTAAACATGGAAATATCTACAGCGCCATCTCTATAAACATTGAAATATCTACACTGCCCTCAGTAAAAACATGGAAATATCTACACAGTCATCTCAATAAACATGGAAATATCTACACCACCATCTGTATAAACATGGAAATATCTACAATACCATCAGTATACACATGGAAATATCTACACAGACATCTGTATAAATATGGAAATATCTACACCGATATCTGTAAAAACATGGAAATATCAACACCGCTCTCTGAATAAACATGGAAAAATCTACACCGCGATCTGTATAAACATGAATATATCTACACTGCTATCTGTATAAACATGGAAATAAATACACAGCTATCTCCATAAAAATGGAAATATCTACACCGCCATCTGTATAAACATGGAAATACCTACAAAGTCATCTGTATAAAGATGGAAATATCTGCACAGCCATCTGTATAAACATGGAAATATCTACACCGCTATCTGTGTAAACATGGAAATAACTACACTGCTGTTTGTATAAACAAGGAAATATCTGCACCGTGATCTGTATAAACATGGAAATATCTACACTGCCATCTCTATAAACATGGAAATGTCTACACCCTTATCTGTATAAACATGGAAATATCCACATCGCAATCTCTATAAACATGGAAAAATCAACACCGCTATCTCTATGAACGTGGAAATATCTACACCGCCATCTCTATAAAAATGGAAATATCTACACCACGATCAGTATAAACATGGAAATATCTACACCACTATCTGTATAAACATGGAAATATCTCCACTGCTATCTCTATAAACATCGAAATATCTACACCGCCATCTGTATAAACATGGAAATACTTTCAAAGTTATCTGTATAAACATGGAAATATCTCCACCGACATCTGTATAAACATGGAAATATTTACACACCCATATGTACATACATGGAAATACTCACACCGCTATCTATATAAACATGGAAGTAACTACACAGCTATCTGAAAAAACATGGAAATATCTACACCGCCATCTATATATCCATGGAAATATCTGCGCCACCATCTGTATAAACATGGAAATATCTACACGGTCATCTGTGTATAGATGGAAATATCAACACCGCCATCTGTACAAACATGGAAATATCTGCACCGCTATCTGTATAAACATGGAAATATCTACACCGCGATCTGTATAAACACGGAAATATTTACACCGCTATCTGCATAAACATGGAAAGTTCTACACCATTATCTGTATAAATTTGGAAATATCTACACCGCTATCTCTATAAACATGGAAATATCTACACCGCCATCTGTATAAACATGGAAATACCTATATAGACATCTGTGTAAACATGGAAATATCTACACCACCATCTGTATAAACATGGAAATATCTACAATGCCATCTGTATACACATGGAAATACCTACACGGCAATCTGTTTATAGATGGAAACATCAACACCGCCATCTGTACAAACTTGGAAATATCTACACTGCAATCTCTATAAACATGGAAATATCTACACTGCGGTCTGTATAAACATGGAAATATCTACACCGGTATCTGTATAAACATGGAAATATCTTCACCACGATCTGTATAAACATGGAAATATCTACACCACAATCTGTATAAACATGGAAATATCTGCACTGCTATCTCTATAGACATGGAAATATCTACAAAGCCATCTGTATAAACCTGGAAATACCTACACAGTCATGTGTAGGAACATGGAAATATCTACACTGCCATCTGTATAAACATAGAAATATCTACACAGCCCTCTGTATAAATATGGAGATAACTGCATAGGCATCTGTATAAACATGGAAATATCTGCACCGCTATTTGTATAAACATGGAAATACCTACACTGCTGTCTCTATAAACATGGCAATATGTGCACCGCTATGTGTATAATCATGGAAATATCTCCACTGCTGGCGGTATAAACATGGAAATATCTCCACCGTTATCTGTATAAACATAGAAATATCTACAGCGCCATCTCTATGAACATTGAAATATCTACACTGCAATCTTTGAAAACATAGAAATATCTACACAATCATCTGAATAAACATGGAAATATCTACACCAACATCTGTATAAACATGGAAATACCTTCAATATCATCGGTATACACATGGAAATATCTACAAGACATCTGTATAAATATGGAAATATCTACACCGCCATCTGTATAAACATGGAAATATCTACACTGCAATCTGTAGAAAGATGAAAATATCTACACCGCTATCTCTATAAATATGGAAATATCTACACAGCCATCTATATAAACATGAAAATATCTACACTGCCATCTCCATAAAGATGGAAGTATCTAATCCGCCATGTGTATAAACACGGAAATATCTACACCAACATCTGTGAAAACATGGAAATATCTACACCACTATCTGTATAAACATGGAAATATCTACACTGCCATCTGCATGTCCATGGAAATATCTACGCCGCCATCTGTATAAACATGGAAATATCTACACGGCCATCTGTGTATAGATGGAAATATCAACACCGCCCTCTGTACAAACATGGAAATATCTACACCGCTATCTCTATAAACATGGAAATATCTGCACTGCCATCTGTAAAAACATGGAAATACCTATACAGTCATCTGTATAAACATGGAAATATCTACAATGCCATGTGTATACACATGGAAATATCTACACAGCCATCCTCATAAAAATGTAAATATTTACACTGCTATCTCTATAAACATGGAAATATCTACACCGCCATCTCTATAAACATGAAAATATCTACACTGCCAACTCCATAAACATGGAACTAACTACTACGCCATCTGTATAAACATGGAAACATCTACACCGCCATCAGTGTGAATAAGGGAATATCTACAATGCCATCTGTATAAAGATATAAATATCTGCACCGCGAGCTGTATAAACATGGAAATATCTACATCGCTATCTGTATAAACGTGGAAATACCAACACCGATATCGGTATAAACATGGAAATATCTTCATCGCTATCTGTATAAACGTGGAAATACGAACACCGCTATCGGTATAAACATGGAAATATCTACAATGCCATCTATATAAACATGGAAATATCTACACCGCTATGTCTATAAACATGGAAATACCTACACCGCTATCTCTATAAACATGGAAAAATCTACACCGCTATCTGTATAAACATGGAAATAACTACACCGCTATCTGTATAAACATGGAAATATCTACACCGCCATCTGTATAAACATGGAAATATCTACAGCGCCTTCTCTATAAACATTGAAATATCTACACTGCCATCTGTAAATATATGGAAATATCTACACAGTCATCTGAATAAACATGTAAATATCTACACCACCATCTGTATAAACATGGAAATACCTACAATACCATCTGTATACACATGGAAATATCTACACAGACATCTGTATAAATATGGAAATATCTACACCGCCATGTGTATAAACATGGAAATATCTAAACTGCCATCTGTAGAAAGATGGAAATATCTTCAAAGCTATCTCTATAAATATTGAAATATCTACACCGCCATCTCTATAAACATGAAAATACCTACACTGCCATCTCCATAAAGATGGAAGTATCTACTCCGCCATGTGTATAAACACGGAAATATCTACACCACCATCTGTGTAAACTTGGAAATATCTACACCGCTATCTGTATAATCATGGAAATATCTACACCGCCATCTGCATGTCCATGGAAATATCTACGCCGCCATCTGTATAAACATGGAAATATCTACACGGCCATCTGAGTATAGATGGAATTATCAACACCACCATCTGTACAAACATGGAAATATCTACACCGCTATCTCTATAAACATGGAAATATCTGCACCGCCATCTGTAAAAACATAGAAATACCTATACAGTCATCTGTATAAACATGGAAATATCTACAATGCCATCTGTATACACGTGGAAATATCTACACAGCCATCTGTATAAACATGTAAATATCTGCACTGCTATCTCTATAAACATGGAAATATCTACACCGCGATCTGTATAAACATGGAAATATCTACACCGCGATCTGTATAAACATGGAAATATCTACAAAGCTATCTCTATAAACATTAAAATATCTACACGGCCATCTGTATAAACATGGAAATACCTACAAAGTCATCTGTATAAACATGGAAATACCTACACAGCCATCTGTATAAACATGAAAATATCTACACAGCCAACTGTATATACATTGAAATATCTACACCACTATCTGTATAAACATGGAAATAACTTCACCGCTAATTGTATAAACAAGGAAATATCTACACCGTGATCTGTATAAACATGGAAATATTTACACCGCTATCTGTATAATCATGGCAATTTCTACACCGTTATCTGTATAAATATGGAAATATCTACACCGCTATCTCTATATACATGGAAATATCTACACCGCCATCTGTATAAACATGGAAATACCTATATAGACATCTGTGTAAACATGGAAATATCTACACCACCATCTGTATATACATGGAAACATCTACAATGCCATCTGTATACACATGGAAATACCTACACGACAATCTGTGTATAGATGGAAACATCAACACCGCCATCTGTACAAACTTGGAAATATCTACACTGCTATCTCTATAAACATGGAAATATCTACACTGCGGTCTGTATAAACATGGAAATATCTGCAACGGTATCTGTATAAACATGGAAATATCTACACCACGATCTGTGTAAACATGGAAATATCTACACCACGATCTGTATAAACATGGAAATATCTGCACCGCTATCTCTATAGACGTGGAAATATCTACAAAGCCATCTGTATAAACATGGAAATATCTACACAGTCATGTGTAGGAACATGGAAATATCTACACTGCCATCTGTATAAACATAGAAATATCTACACAGCCCTCTGTATAAATATGGAGGTAACTGCATAGGCATCTGTATAAACATGGAAATATCTGCACCGCTATCTGTATAAACATGGAAATACCTACACTGCTGTCTCTATAAACATGGCAATATGTGCACCGCTATGTGTATAAACATGGAAATATCTCCACTGCTGTCTGTATAAACATGGAAATATCTCCACCGCTTTCTGCGTAAACATAGAAATATCTACAGCGCCATCTCTATGAACATTAAAATATCTACACTGCAATCTGTAAAAACATAGAAATATCTACACAGTCATCTGAATAAACATGGAAATATCTACACCACCATCTGTATAAACATGGAAATACCTTCAATATCATCTGTATAGACATGGAAATATCAACAAGACATCTGTATAAATATGGAAATATCTAAACCGCCATCTGTATAAACATGGAAATATTTACACTGCCATCTGTAGAAAGATGGAAATATCTACACCGCTATCTCTATAAATATGGAAATATCTACACCGCCATCTATATAAACATGAAAATATCTACACTGCCATCTCCATAAAGATGGAAGTACCTACTCCGCCATGTGTATAAACACGGAAATATCTACACCACCATCTGTGAAAACATGGAAATATCTACACCGCTATCTGTATAAACATGGAAATATCTACACCGCCATCTGCATGTCCATGGAACTATCTACGCCGCCATCTGTATAAACATGGAAATATCTACACGGCCATCTGTGTATAGATGGAAATATCAACACAGCCATCTGAACAAACATGGAAATATCTACACCGCTATCTCTGTAAACATGGAAATATCTGCACTGCCATCTGTAATAACATGGAAATACCTATACAGTCATCTGTATAAACATGGAAATACCTACAATGCCATCTGTATACACATGGAAATATCTACACAGCCATCTGTATAAACATGTAAATATTTACACTGCTATCTCTATAAACATGGAAATATCTTCACCGCCATCTCTACAAACATGAAAATATCTACACTGCCATCTCCATAAACATGGAACTAACTTCTCCACCATCTGTATAAACATGGAAACATCGACACCGCCATCAGTGTGAATAAGGAAATATCTACAATGCCATCTGTATAAAGATATAAATATCTGCACCGCGAACTGTATAAACATGGAAATATCTACATCGCTATCTGTATAAACGTGGAAATACCAACACCGCTATCAGTAAAAACAAGGAAATAACTACAACACCATCTATATAAACATGGAAATAACTACACCGCTATGTCTATAAACTTGGAAATACCTACACCGCGATCTGTATAAACATGGAAATATCTACACCGCGATCTGTATAAACATGGAAATATCTACACCGCTATCTGTATAAACATGGAAATATCTACACAGCTATCTCTATAAACATTAAAATATCTACACGGCCATCTGTATAAACATGGAAATACCTACAAAGTCATCGGTATAAACATGGAAATATCTACACAGCCATCTGTATGAACATGGAAATATCTACACAGCCATCTGTATATACATGGAAATATCTACACCACTATCTGTATAAACATGGAAATATCTACAATGCCCTCTGCAGAAAGATGGAAATATCTACACCGCAATCGGTGTAAACATGGAAATATCTGCACCGATATCTGTAAAAACATGGAAATATTTACACCGCTATCTGTATAAACATGGAAATATCTACACCGCGATCTGTATAAACATGGAAATATCTACACCGCGATCTGTATAAACATGGAAATATCTTCACCGCTATCTGTATAAACATGAAAATATCTACAGCGCCATCTCTATGAACATTGAAATATCTACACTGCAATCTGTAAAAACATAGAAATATCTACACAGTCATCTGAATAAACATGGAAATATCTACACTGCCATCTGCATGTCCATGGAAATATCTACGCCGCCATCTGTATAAACATGGAAATATCTACATGGCCATCTGTGTATAGATGGAAATATCAACACCGCCATCTGTACTAACATGGAAATATCTACACCGCTATCTCTATAAACATGGAAATATCTGCACTGCCATCTGTAAAAACATGGAAATACCTATACAGTCATCTGTATAAACATGGAAATATCTACAATGCCATGTGTATACACATGGAAATATCTACACAGCCATCTGCATAAACATGTAAATATTTACACTGCTATCTCTATAAACATGGAAAAATCTACACCGCCATCTCCATAAACATGAAAATATCTACACTGCCAACTCCATAAACATGGAACTAACTTCTCCGCCATCTGTATAAACATGGAAACATCTACACCGCCATCAGTGTGAATAAGGAAATATCTACAATGCCATCTGTATAAAGATATAAATATCTGCATCGCGAGCTGTATAAACATGGAAATATCTACATCGCTATCTGTATAAACGTGGAAATACCAACACCGCTATCGGTATAAACATGGAAATATCTACAACGCCATCTATATAAACATGGAAATATCTACACCGCTATGTCCATAAACATGGAAATACCTACACCGCTATCTCTATAAACATGGAAAAATCTACACCGCTATCTGTATAAACATGGAAATAACTACACCGCTATCTGTATAAACATGGAAATATCTACACCGCCATCTGTATACACATGGAAATATCTACAGCGCCTTCTCTATAAACATTGAAATATCTACACTGCCATCTGTAAATATATGGAAATATCTACACAGTCATCTGAATAAACGTGGAAATATCTACACCACCATCTGTATAAACATGGAAATATGTACAATGCCATCTGTTTACACATGGAAATACCTACACGGCAATCTGGGTATAGATGGAAACATCAACACCGCCGTCTGTACAAACTTGGAAATATCTACACTGCTATCTCTATAAACATGGAAATATATACACTGCGGTAAGTATAAACATGGAAATATCTACACCACGATCTGTATAAACATGGAAATATATACACCGCTATCTGTATAAACATGGAAATATCTGCACCGCTGTCTCTATAGACATGGAAATATCTACAAAGCCATCAGTATAAACATGGAAATACCTACACAGTCATGTGTAGGAACATGGAAATATCTACACTTCCATCTGTATAAACATAGATATATCTACACAGCCCTCTGTATAAATATGGAGATATCTGCATAGGCATCTGTATAAACATGGAAATATCTGTACCGCTATCGGTATAAACATGGAATTACCAACACCGCTGTCTCTATAAACATGGAAGTATGTACACCGCTATGTGTATAAAGATGGAAATATATCCACTGCTCTCTGTATAAACATGGAAATATCTCCACCGTTATCTGTATAAACATGGAAATATCTACACCGCCATCTCTATAAACATGAAAATATCTACACTGCCATCTCCATAAATATGGAAGTATCTACTCCGCCATGTGTATAAACACGGTAATATCTACACCACCATCTGTTTAAACATGGAAATATCTACACCGATATCTGTAAAAATATGGAAATATCTACACCGTTATCTGTATAAACATTGAAATATCTACACCGCGATCTGTATGAACATGGAAATATCTACACCGCGATCTGTATAAACATGGAAATATCTACACCGCTATCTGTATAAACATGGAAATATCTACAAAGCTCTCTCTATAAACATGGAAATATCTGCACCGCCATCTGTATAAACATGGAAATACCTACAAAGTCATCTGTATAAACATGGAAATATCTACAGCGCCATCTCTATAAACATTGACAATTCTACACTGCCATCTGTAAAAACATGGAAATATCCACACAGTCATCTGAATAAACATGGAAATATCTAAACCACCATCTGTATAAACATGGAAATACCTACAATACCATCTGTATACACATGGAAATATCTACACAGACTTCTGTATAAATATGGAAATATCTACACGGCCATCTGTATAAACATGGAATTATCTACAGTGCCATCTGTAGAAAGATGGAAATATCTAAACCGCTATCTCTATAAATATGGAAATATCTACACCGCCATCTCTATAAACATGAAAATATCTACACTGCCATCTCCATAAAGATGGAAGTATCTACTCCGCCATGTTAATAAACACGGAAATATCTACACCACCATCTGTGTAAACATGGAAATATCTACGCCGCCATCTGTATAAACATGGAAATATCTAGACGGCCATCTGTGTATAGATGGACATATCAACACCGCCATCTATACAAACATGGAAATATCTACACCGCTATCTCTATAAACATGGAAATATCTGCACTGCCATCTGTAAAAACATGGAAATACCTATACAGTCATCTGTATAAACATGGAAATATCTACAATGCCATCTGTATACACATGGAAATATCTACACAGCCATCTGTATAAACATGTAAATATCTACACTGCTATCTCTATAAACATGGAAATATCTACACAGCCATGTCTATAAACATGAAAATATCTACACTGCCATCTCCATAAACATGGAACTAACTACTCCGCCATCTGTATAAACATGGAAACATCTACACCGCCATCTGTGTGAATAAGGAAATATCTACAATGCCATCTGTATAAAGATATAAATATCTGCACCGCGAGCTGTATAAACATGGAAATATCTACATCGCTATCTATATAAACGTGGAAATACCAACACTGCTATCGGTACAAACATGGAAATATCTACAACGCCATCTATATAAACATGGAAATATCTACACCGCTATGTCTATAAACATGGAAATACCTACACCGCTATCTCTATAAACATGGAAATATCTACAGCAATATCTGTAAAAACATGGAAATATCTACACTGCTATCTGTATAAACATGGAAATATCTACACCGCGATCTGTATATACATGGAAATAACTTCACCGTGATCTGCATAAAGATGGAAATATCTACACCGCTATCTGTATAAACATGGTAATATCTACACCACCATCTATATAAACATGGAAATATCTACACCGCCATCTGTATAAACATGGAAATATCTACAATGCCATCTGTATGAACATGGAAATATCTACACCGCGATCTGTATAAACATGGAAATATCTACACCGCCATCTGAATAAAAACATGGAAATACCTACAAAGTCATCTGTATAAACATGGAAAAATCTACACCGCTATCTGTATAAACATTGAAATATCTACACCGCGATCTGTATGAACATGGAAATATCTACACCGCGATCTGTATAAACATGGAAATATCTACACCGCTATCTGTATAAACATGGAAATATCCACAAAGCTCTCTCTATAAACATGGAAATATCTGCACCGCCATCTGTATAAACATGGAAATACCTACAAAGTCATCTGTATAAACATGGAAATATCTTCAGCGCCATCTCTATAAACATTGACAAATCTACACTGCCATCTGTAAAAACATGGAAATATCCACACAGTCATCTGAATAAACATGGAAATATCTACACCACCATCTGTATAAACATGGAAATAGCTACAATACCATCTGTATACACGTGGAAATAACTACACAGACTTCTGTATAAATATGGAAATATCTACACGGCCATCTGTATAAACATGGAATTATCTACAGTGCCATCTGTAGAAAGATGGAAATATCTACACCGCTATCTCTATAAATATGGAAATATCTACACCGCCATCTCTATAAACATGAAAATATCTACACTGCCATCTCCATAAAGATGGAAGTATCTACTCCACCATGTTAATAAACACGGAAATATCTACACCACCATCTGTGTAAACATGGAAATATCTACGCCGCCATCTGTATAAACATGGAAATATCTAGACGGCCATCTGTGTATAGATGGAAATATCAACACCGCCATCTGTACAAACATGGAAATATCTACACCGCTATCTCTATAAACATGGAAATATCTGCACTGCCATCTGTAAAAACATGGAAATACCTATACAGTCATCTGTATAAACATGGAAATATCTACAATGCCATCTGTATACACATGGAAATAGCTACACAGCCATCTGTATAAACATGTAAATATCTACACTTCCATCTCCATAAACATGGAACTAACTACTCCGCCATCTGTATAAACATGGAAACATCTACACCGCCATCTGTGTGAATAAGGAAATATCTACAATGCCATCTGTATAAAGATATAAATATCTGCACCGCGAGCTGTATAAACATGGAAATATCTACATCGCTATCTATTTAAACGTGGAAATACCATCACCGCTATCGGTATAAACATGGAAATATCTACAACGCCATCTATATAAACATGGAAATATCTACACCGCTATGTCTATAAACATGGAAATACCTACACCGCTATCTCTATAAACATGGAAATATCTACACCAATATCTGTAAAAACATGGAAATATCTACACCGCTATCTGTATAAACATGGAAATATCTACACCGCCATCTGTATAAACATGGAAATAACTTCACCGTGATCTGCATAAACATGGAAATATCTACACCGCTATCTGTATAAACATGGTATTATCTACAAAACCATCTATATAAAGATGGAAATATCTACACCGCCATCTGTATAAACATGGAAATATCTACACCGCGATCTGTATAAACATGGAAATATCTACACCGCTATCTGTATAAACATGGAAATATCTACAAAGCTCTCTCTATAAACATGGAAATATCTGCACCGCCATCTGTATAAACATGGAAATACCTACAAAGTCATCTTTATAAACATGGAAATATCTACAGCGCCATCTCTATAAACATTGACAAATCTACACTGCCATCTGTAAAAACATGGAAATATCCACACAGTCATCTGAATAAACATGGAAATATCTAAACCACCATCTGTATAAACATGGAAATGCCTACAATACCATCTGTATACACATGGAAATATCTACAGAGACTTCTGTATAAATATGGAAATATCTACACGGCCATCTGTATAAACATGGAATTATCTACAGTGCCATCTGTAGAAAGATGGAAATATCTACACCGCTATCTCTCTAAATATGGAAATATCTACACCGCGATCTCTGTAAACATGAAAATATCTACACTGCCATCTCCATAAAGATGGAAGTATCTACTCCGCCATGTTAATAAACACGGAAATATCTACACCACCATCTGTGTAAACATGGAAATATCTACGCCGCCATCTGTATAAAGATGGAAATATCTAGACGGCCATCTGTGTATAGATGGAAATATCAACACCGCCATCTATACAAACATGGAAATATCTACACCGCTATCTCTATAAACATGGAAATATCTGCACTGCCATCTGTAAAAACATGGAAATACCTATACAGTCATCTGTATAAACATGGAAATATCTACAATGCCATCTGTATACACATGGAAATATCTACACAGCCATCTGTATAAACATGTAAATATCTACACTGCTATCTCTATAAACATGGAAATATCTACACCGCCATCTGTATAAACATGAAAATATCTACACTGCCATCTCCATAAACATGGAACTAACTACTCCGCCATCTGTATAAACAAGGAAATATCTACACCGCCATCTGTGTGAATAAGGAAATATCTACAATGCCATCTGTATAAAGATATAAATATCTGCACTGCGAGCTGTATAAACATGGAAATATCTACATCGCTCTCTATATAAACGTGGAAATACCAACACCGCTATCGGTATAAACATGGAAATATCTACAACGCCATCTATATAAACATGGAAACATCTACACCGCTATGTTTATAAACATGGAAATACCTATACCGCTATCTCTATAAACATGGAAATATCTACACCAATATCTGTAAAAACATGGAAATATCTACACCGCTATCTGTATAAACATGGAAATATCTACAACGCGATCTGTATAAACATGGAAATAACTTCACCGTGATCTGCATAAACATGGAAATATCTACACCGATATCTGTAAAAATATGGAAATATCTACACCGCTATCTGTATAAACATTGAAATATCTACACCGCGATCTGTATGAACATGGAAATATCTACACCGCGATCTGTATAAACATGGAAATATCTACACCGCTATCTGTATAAACATGGAAATATCCACAAAGCTCTCTCTATAAACATGGAAATATCTGCACCGCCATCTGTATAAACATGGAAATACCTACAAAGTCATCTGTATAAACATGGAAATATCTTCAGCGCCATCTCTATAAACATTGACAAATCTACACTGCCATCTGTAAAAACATGGAAATATCCACACAGTCATCTGAATAAACATGGAAATATCTACACCACCATCTGTATAAACATGGAAATAGCTACAATACCATCTGTATACACGTGGAAATAACTACACAGACTTCTGTATAAATATGGAAATATCTACACGGCCATCTGTATAAACATGGAATTATCTACAGTGCCATCTGTAGAAAGATGGAAATATCTACACCGCTATCTCTATAAATATGGAAATATCTACACCGCCATCTCTATAAACATGAAAATATCTACACTGCCATCTCCATAAAGATGGAAGTATCTACTCCACCATGTTAATAAACACGGAAATATCTACACCACCATCTGTGTAAACATGGAAATATCTACGCCGCCATCTGTATAAACATGGAAATATCTAGACGGCCATCTGTGTATAGATGGAAATATCAACACCGCCATCTGTACAAACGTGGAAATATCTACACCGCTATCTCTATAAACATGGAAATATCTGCACTGCCATCTGTAAAAACATGGAAATACCTATACAGTCATCTGTATAAACATGGAAATATCTACAATGCCATCTGTATACACATGGAAATAGCTACACAGCCATCTGTATAAACATGTAAATATCTACACTTCCATCTCCATAAACATGGAACTAACTACTCCGCCATCTGTATAAACATGGAAACATCTACACCGCCATCTGTGTGAATAAGGAAATATCTACAATGCCATCTGTATAAAGATATAAATATCTGCACCGCGAGCTGTATAAACATGGAAATATCTACATCGCTATCTATTTAAACGTGGAAATACCATCACCGCTATCGGTATAAACATGGAAATATCTACAACGCCATCTATATAATCATGGAAATATCTACACCGCTATGTCTATAAACATGGAAATACCTACACCGCTATCTCTATAAACATGGAAATATCTACACCAATATCTGTAAAAACATGGAAATATCTACACCGCTATCTGTATAAACATGGAAATATCTACACCGCCATCTGTATAAACATGGAAATAACTTCACCGTGATCTGCATAAACATGGAAATATCTACACCGCTATCTGTATAAACATGGTATTATCTACAAAACCATCTATATAAAGATGGAAATATCTACACCGCCATCTGTATAAACATGGAAATATCTACAATGCCATCTGTAGAAAGATGGAAATATCTACACCGCAATCTGTATAAACATGTAAATATCTACACCGATATCTGTAAAAATATGGAAATATCTACACCGCTATCTGTATAAACATTGAAATATCTACACCGCGATCTGTATAAACATGGAAATATCTACACCGCGATCTGTATAAACATGGAAATATCTACACCGCTATCTGTATAAACATGGAAATATCTACAAAGCTCTCTCTATAAACATGGAAATATCTGCACCGCCATCTGTATAAACATGGAAATACCTACAAAGTCATCTGTATAAACATGGAAATATCTACAGCGCCATCTCATTAAACATTGACAAATCTTCACTGCCATCTGTAAAAACATGGAAATATCCCACAGTCATCTGAATAAACATGGAAATATCTACACCACCATCTGTATAAACATGGAAATACCTACAATACCATCTGTATACACATGGAAATATCTACACAGTCTTCTGTGTAAATATGGAAATATCTACACGGCCATCTGAATAAACATGGAATTATCTACAGTGCCATCTGTAGAAAGATGGAAATATCTACACCGCTATCTCTATAAATATGGAAATATCTACACCGCGATCTCTGTAAACATGAAAATATCTACACTGCCATCTCCATAAAGATGGAAGTATCTACTCCGCCATGTTAATAAACACGGAAATATCTACACCACCATCTGTGTAAACATGGAAATATCTACGCCGCCATCTGTATAAACATGGAAATATCTAGACGGCCATCTGTGTATAGATGGAAATATCAACACCGCCATCTATACAAACATGGAAATATCTACACCGCTATCTCTATAAACATGGAAATATCTGCACTGCCATCTGTAAAAACATGGAAATACCTATACAGTCATCTGTATAAACATGGAAATATCTACAATGACATCTGTATACACATGGAAATATCTGCACAGCCATCTTTATAAACATGTAAATATCTACACTGCTATCTCTATAAACATGGAAATATCTACACCGCCATCTGAATAAACATGAAAATATCTACACTGCCATCTCCATAAACATGGAAATAACTACTCCGCCATCTGTATAAACATGGAAATATCTACACCGCCATCTGTGTGAATAAGGAAATATCTACAATGCCATCTGTATAAAGATATAAATATCTGCACTGCGAGCTGTATAAACATGGAAATATCTACATCGCTCTCTATATAAACGTGGAAATACCAACACCGCTATCGGTATAAACATGGAAATATCTACAACGCCATCTATATAAACATGGAAACATCTACACCGCTATGTCTATAAACATGGAAATACCTACACCGCTATCTCTATAAACATGGAAATATCTACACCAATATCTGTTAAAACATGGAAACATCTACACCGCTATCTGTATAAACATGGAAATATCTACAACGCGATCTGTATAAACATGGAAATAACTTCACCGTGATCTGCATAAACATGGAAATACCTACACCGATATCTGTAAAAATATGGAAATATCTACACCGCTATCTGTATAAACATTGAAATATCTACACCGCGATCTGTATGAACATGGAAATATCTACACCGCGATCTGTATAAACATGGAAATATCTACACCGCTATCTGTATAAACATGGAAATATCCACAAAGCTCTCTCTATAAACATGGAAATATCTGCACCGCCATCTGTATAAACATGGAAATACCTACAAAGTCATCTGTATAAACATGGAAATATCTTCAGCGCCATCTCTATAAACATTGACAAATCTACACTGCCATCTGTAAAAACATGGAAATATCCACACAGTCATCTGAATAAACATGGAAATATCTACACCACCATCTGTATAAACATGGAAATAGCTACAATACCATCTGTATACACGTGGAAATAACTACACAGACTTCTGTATAAATATGGAAATATCTACACGGCCATCTGTATAAACATGGATTATCTACAGTGCCATCTGTAGAAAGATGGAAATATCTACACCGCTATCTCTATAAATATGGAAATATCTACACCGCCATCTCTATAAACATGAAAATATCTACACTGCCATCTCCATAAAGATGGAAGTATCTACTCCGCCATGTTAATAAACACGGAAATATCTACACCACCATCTGTGTAAACATGGAAATATCTACGCCGCCATCTGTATAAACATGGAAATATCTAGACGGCCATCTGTGTATAGATGGAAATATCAACACCGCCATCTGTACAAACATGGAAATATCTACACGGCTATCTCTATAAACATGGAAATATCTGCACTGCCATCTGTAAAAACATGGAAATACCTATACAGTCATCTGTATAAACATGGAAATATCTACAATGCCATCTGTATACACATGGAAATAGCTACACAGCCATCTGTATAAACATGTAAATATCTACACTGCCATCTCCATAAACATGGAACTAACTACTCCGCCATCTGTATAAACATGGAAACATCTACACCGCCATCGGTGTGAATAAGGAAATATCTACAATGCCATCTGTATAAAGATATAAATATCTGCACCGCGAGCTGTATAAACATGGAAATATCTACATCGCTATCTATTTAAACGTGGAAATACCATCACCGCTATCGGTATAAACATGGAAATATCTACAACGCCATCTATATAAACATGGAAATATCTACACCGCTATGTCTATAAACATGGAAATACCTACACCGCTATCTCTATAAACATGGAAATATCTACACCAATATATGTAAAAACATGGAAATATCTACACCGCTATCTGTATAAACATGGAAATATCTACACCGCCATCTGTATAAACATGGAAATAACTTCACCGTGATCTGCATAAACATGGAAATATCTACACCGCTATCTGTATAAACATGGTATTATCTACAAAACCATCTATATAAACATGGAAATATCTACACCGCCATCTGTATAAACATGGAAATATCTACAATGCCATCTGTAGAAAGATGGAAATATCTACACCGCAATCTGTATAAACATGTAAATATTCACACCGATATCTGTAAAAATATGGAAATATCTACACCGCTATCTGTATAAACATTGAAATATCTACACCGCGATCTGTATAAACATGGAAATATCTACACCGCGATCTGTATAAACATGGAAATATCTACACCGCTATCTGTATAAACATGGAAATATCTTCAAAGCTCTCTCTATAAACATGGAAATATCTGCACCGCCATCTGTATAAACATGGAAATACCTACAAAGTCATCTGTATAAACATGGAAATATCTACAGCGCCATCTCATTAAACATTGACAAATCTTCACTGCCATCTGTAAAAACATGGAAATATCCACACAGTCATCTGAATAAACATGGAAATATCTACACCACCATCTGTATAAACATGGAAATACCTACAATACCATCTGTATACACATGGAAATATCTACACAGACTTCTGTATAAATATGGAAATATCTACACGGCCATCTGTATAACCATGGAATTATTTACAGTGCCATCGGTAGAAAGATGGAAATATCTACACCGCTATCTCTATAAATATGGAAATATCTACACCGCGATCTCTGTAAACATGAAAATATCTACACTGCCATCTCCATAAAGATGGAAGTATCTACTCCGCCATGTTAATAAACACGGAAATATCTACACCACCATCTGTGTAAACATGGAAATATCTATGCCGCCATCTGTATAAACATGGAAATATCTAGACGGCCATCTGTGTATAGATGGAAATATCAACACCGCCATCTATACAAACATGGAAATATCTACACCGCTATCTCTATAAACATGGAAATATCTGCACTGCCATCTGTAAAAACATGGAAATACCTATACAGTCGTCTGTATAAACATGGAAATATCTACAATGACATCTGTATACACATGGAAATATCTACACAGCCATCTGTATAAACATGTAAATATCTACACTGCTATCTCTATAAACATGGAAATATCTACACCGCCATCTGTATAAACATGAAAATATCTACACTGCCATCTCCATAAACATGGAACTAACTACTCCGCCATCTGTATAAACATGGAAATATCTACACCGCCATCTGTGTGAATAAGGAAATATCTACAATGCCATCTGTATAAAGATATAAATATCTGCACTGCGAGCTGTATAAACATGGAAATATCTACATCGCTCTCTATATAAACGTGGAAATACCAACACCGCTATCGGTATAAACATGGAAATATCTACAACGCCATCTATACAAACATGGAAACATCTACACCGCTATGTCTATAAACATGGAAATACCTACACCGCTATCTCTATAAACATGGAAATATCTACACCAATATCTGTAAAAACATGGAAATATCTACACCGCTATCTGTATAAACATGGAAATATCTACAACGCGATCTGTATAAACATGGAAATAACTTCACCGTGATCTGCATAAACATGGAAATATCTACACCGATATCTGTAAAAATATGGAAATATCTACACCGCTATCTGTATAAACATTGAAATATCTACACCGCGATCTGTATGAACATGGAAATATCTACACCGCGAGCTGTATAAACATGGAAATATCTACACCGCTATCTGTATAAACATGGAAATATCCACAAAGCTCTCTCTATAAACATGGAAATATCTGCACCGCCATCTGTATAAACATGGAAATACCTACAAAGTCATCTGTATAAACATGGAAATATCTTCAGCGCCATCTCTATAAACATTGACAAATCTACAATGCCATCTGTAAAAACATGGAAATATCCACACAGTCATCTGAATAAACATGGAAATATCTACACCACCATCTGTATAAACATGGAAATAGCTACAATACCATCTGTATGCACGTGGAAATAACTACACAGACTTCTGTATAAATATGGAAATAACTACACGGCCATCTGTATAAACATGGAATTATCTACAGTGCCATCTGTAGAAAGATGGAAATATCTACACCGCTATCTCTATAAATATGGAAATATCTACACCGCCATCTCTATAAACATGAAAATATCTACACTGCCATCTCCATAAAGATGGAAGTATCTACTCCACCATGTTAATAAACACGGAAATATCTACACCACCATCTGTGTAAACATGGAAATATCTACGCCGCCATCTGTATAAACATGGAAATATCTAGACGGCCATCTGTGTATAGATGGAAATATCAACACCGCCATCTGTACAAACATGGAAATATCTACACCGCTGTCTCTATAAACATGGAAATATCTGCACTGCCATCTGTAAAAACATGGAAATACCTATACAGTCATCTGTATAAACATGGAAATATCCACAATGCCATCTGTATACACATGGAAATAGCTACACAGCCAACTGTATAAACATGTAAATATCAACACTGACATCTCCGTAAACATGGAACTAACTACTCCGCCATCTGTATAAACATGGAAACATCTACACCGCCATCTGTGTGAATAAGGAAATATCTACAATGCCATCTGTATAAAGATATAAATATCTGCACCGCGAGCTGAATAAACATGGAAATATTTACATCGCTATCTATTTAAACGTGGAAATACCATAACCGCTATCGGTATAAACATGGAAATATCTACAACGCCATCTATATAAACATGGAAATATCTACACCGCTATGTCTATAAACATGGAAATACCTACACCGCTATCTCTATAAACATGGAAATATCTACACCAATATCTGTAAAAACATGGAAATATCTACACCGCTATCTGTATAAACATGGAAATATCTACACCGCCATCTGTATAAACATGGAAATAACTTCAACGTGATCTGCATAAACATGGAAATATCTACACCGCTATCTGTATAAACATGGTATTATCTACAAAACCATCTATATAAACATGGAAATATCTACACCGCCATCTGTATAAACATGGAAATATCTACAATGCCATCTGTAGAAAGATGGAAATATCTACACCGCAATCTGTATAAACATGTAAATATCTACACCGATATCTGTAAAAATATGGAAATATCAACACCGCTATCTGTATAAACATTGAAATATCTACACCGCGATCTGTATAAACATGGAAATATCTACACCGCGATCTGTATAAACATGGAATTATCTACACCGCTATCTGTATAAACATGGAAATATCTACAAAGCTCTCTCTATAAACATGGAAATATCTGCACCGCCATCTGTATAAACATGGAAATACCTACAAAGTCATCTGTATAAACATGGAAATATCTACAGCGCCATCTCATTAAACATTGACAAATCTTCACTGCCATCTGTAAAAACATGGAAATATCCACACAGTCATCTGAATAAACATGGAAATATCTACACCACCATCTGTATAAACATGGAAATACCTACAATACCATCTGTATACACATGGAAATATCTACACAGACTTCTGTATAAATATGGAAATATCTACACGGCCATCTGTATAAACATGGAATTATCTACAGTGCCATCTGTAGAAATATGGAAATATCTACACCGCTATCTCTATAAATATGGAAATATCTACACCGTGATCTCTGTAAACATGAAAATATCTACACTGCCATCTCCATAAAGATGGAAGTATCTACTCCGCCATGTTAATAAACACGGAAATATCTACACCACCATCTGTGTAAACATGGAAATATCTACGCCGCCATCTGTATAAACATGGAAATATCTAGACGGCCATCTGTGTATAGATGGAAATATCAACACCGCCATCTATACAAACATGGAAATATCTACACCGCTATCTCTATAAACATGGAAATATCTGCACTGCCATCTGTAAAAACATGGAAATACCTATACAGTCATCTGTATAAACATGGAAATATCTACAATGACATCTGTATACACATGGAAATATCTACACAGCCATCTGTATAAACATGTAAATATCTACACTGCTATCTCTATAAACATGGAAAATCTACACCGCCATCTGTATAAACATGAAAATATCTACACTGCCATCTCCATAAACATGGAACTAACTACTCCGCCATCTGTATAAACATGGAAATATCTACACCGCCATCTGTGTGAATAAGGAAATATCTACAATGCCGTCTGTATAAAGATATAAATATCTGCACTGCGAGCTGTATAAACATGGAAATATCTACATCGCTCTCTATATAAACGTGAAAATACCAACACCGCTATCGGTATAAACATGGAAATATCTACAACGCCATCTATATAAACATGGAAACATCTACACCGCTATGTCTATAAACATGGAAATACCTACACCGCTATCTCTATAAACATGGAAATATCTACACCAATATCTGTAAAAACATGGAAATATCTACACCGCTATCTGTATAAACATGGAAATATCTACAACGCGATCTGTATAAACATGGAAATAACTTCACCGTGATCTGCATAAACATGGAAATATCTACACCGATATCTGTAAAAATATGGAAATATCTACACCGCTATCTGTATAAACATTGAAATATCTACACCGCGATCTGTATGAACATGGAAATATCTACACCGCGGTCTGTATAAACATGGAAATATCTACACCGCTATCTGTATAAACATGGAAATATCCACAAAGCTCTCTCTATAAACATGGAAATATCTGCACCGCCATCTGTATAAACATGGAAATACCTACAAAGTCATCTGTATAAACATGGAAATATCTTCAGCGCCATCTCTATAAACATTGACAAATCTACACTGCCATCTGTAAAAACATGGAAATATCCACACAGTCATCTGAATAAACATGGAAATATCTACACCACCATCTGTATAAACATGGAAATAGCTACAATACCATCTGTATACACGTGGAAATAACTACACAGACTTCTGTATAAATATGGAAATATCTACACGGCCATCTGTATAAACATGGAATTATCTACAGT
This sequence comes from Pan paniscus, assembly GCF_029289425.2. Classification (NCBI taxonomy): domain Eukaryota; kingdom Metazoa; phylum Chordata; class Mammalia; order Primates; family Hominidae; genus Pan; species Pan paniscus. The sequence goes on from NC_073256.2 coordinate 371,698, forward strand.
GCCATCTGTAGAAAGATGGAAATATCTACACCGCTATCTCTATAAATATGGATATATCTACACTTCCATCTCTATAAACATGAAAATATCTACACTGCCATCTCCATAAAGATGGAAGTATCTACTCCGCCATGTTAATAAACACGGAAATATCTACACCACCATCTGTGTAAACATGGAAATATCTACGCCGCCATCTGTATAAACATGGAAATATCTAGACGGCCATCTGTGTATAGATGGAAATATCAACACCGCCATCTGTACAAACATGGAAATATCTACACCGCTATCTCTATAAACATGGAAATATCTGCACTGCCATCTGTAAAAACATGGAAATACCTATACAGTCATCTGTATAAACATGGAAATATCTACAATGCCATCTGTATACACATGGAAATAGCTACAGAGCCATCTGTATAAACATGTAAATATCTACACTGCTATCTCTATAAACATGGAAATATCTACACCGCCATCTCTATAAATATGAAAATATCTACACTGCCATCTCCATAAACATGGAACTAACTACTCCGCCATCTGTATAAACATGGAAACATCTACACCGCCATCTGTGTGAATAAGGAAATATCTACAATGCCATCTGTATAAAGATATAAATATCTGCACCGCGAGCTGTATAAACATGGAAATATCTACATCGCTATCTATTTAAACGTGGAAATACCATCACCGCTATCGGTATAAACATGGAAATATCTACAACGCCATCTATATAAACATGGAAATATCTACACCGCTATGTCTATAAACATGGAAATACCTACAACGCTATCTCTATAAACATGGAAATATCTACACCAGTATCTGTAAAAACATGGAAATATCTACACCGCTATCTGTATAAACATGGAAATATCTACACCGCCATCTGTATAAACATGGAAATAACTTCACCGTGATCTGCATAAACATGGAAATATCTACACCGCTATCTGTATAAACATGGTATTATCTACAAAACCATCTATATAAACATGGAAATATCTACACCGCCATCTGTATAAACATGGAAATATCTACAATGCCATCTGTAGAAAGATGGAAATATCTACACCGCAATCTGTATAAACATGTAAATATCTACACCGATATCTGTAAAAATATGGAAATATCTACACCGCTATCTGTATAAACATTGAAATATGTACACCGCGATCTGTATAAACATGGAAATATCTACACCGCGATCTGTATAAACATGGAAATATCTACACCGCTATCTGTATAAACATGGAAATATCTACAAAGCTCTCTCTATAAACATGGAAATATCTGCACCGCCATCTGTATAAACATGGAAATACCTACAAAGTCATCTGTATAAACATGGAAATATCTACAGCGCCATCTCTATAAACATTGACAAATCTTCACTGCCATCTGTAAAAACATGGAAATATCCACACAGTCATCTGAATAAACATGGAAATATCTACACCACCATCTGTATAAACATGGAAATACCTACAATACCATCTGTATACACATGGAAATATCTACACAGACTTCTGTATAAATATGGAAATAACTACACGGCCATCTGTATAAACATGGAATTATCTACAGTGCCATGTGTAGAAAGATGGAAATACCTACACCGCTATCTCTATAAATATGGAAATATCTACACCGCCATCTCTATAAACATGAAAATATCTACACTGCCATCTCCATAAAGATGGAAGTATCTACTCCGCCATGTTAATAAACACGGAAATATCTACACCACCATCTGTGTAAACATGGAAATATGTACGCCGCCATCTGTATAAACATGGAAATATCTAGACGGCCATCTGTGTATAGATGGAAATATCAACACCGCCATCTATACAAACATGGAAATATCTACACCGCTATCTCTATAAACATGGAAATATCTGCACTGCCATCTGTAAAAACATGGAAATACCTATACAGTCGTCTGTATAAACATGGAAATATCTACAATGACATCTGTATACACATGGAAATATCTACACAGCCATCTGTATAAACATGTAAATATCTACACTGCTAGCTCTATAAACATGGAAATATCTACACCGCCATCTCTATAAACATGAAAATATCTACACTGCCATCTCCATAAACATGGAACTAACTACTCCGCCATCTGTATAAACATGGAAATATCTACACCGCCATCTGTGTGAATAAGGAAATATCTACAATGCCATCTGTATAAAGATATAAGTATCTGCACTGCGAGCTGTATAAACATGGAAATATCTACATCGCTCTCTATATAAACGTGGAAATACCAACACCGCTATCGGTATAAACATGGAAATATCTACAACGCCATCTATACAAACATGGAAACATCTACACCGCTATGTCTATAAACATGGAAATACCTACACCGCTATCTCTATAAACATGGAAATATCTACACCAATATCTGTAAAAACATGGAAATATCTACACCGCTATCTGTATAAACATGGAAATATCTACAACGCGATCTGTATAAACATGGAAATAACTTCACCGTGATCTGCATAAACATGGAAATATCTACACCGATATCTGTAAAAATATGGAAATATCTACACCGCTATCTGTATAAACATTGAAATATCTACACCGCGATCTGTATGAACATGGAAATATCTACACCGCGAGCTGTATAAACATGGAAATATCTACACCGCTATCTGTATAAACATGGAAATATCCACAAAGCTCTCTCTATAAACATGGAAATATCTGCACCGCCATCTGTATAAACATGGAAATACCTACAAAGTCATCTGTATAAACATGGAAATATCTTCAGCGCCATCTCTATAAACATTGACAAATCTACAATGCCATCTGTAAAAACATGGAAATATCCACACAGTCATCTGAATAAACATGGAAATATCTACACCACCATCTGTATAAACATGGAAATAGCTACAATACCATCTGTATGCACGTGGAAATAACTACACAGACTTCTGTATAAATATGGAAATAACTACACGGCCATCTGTATAAACATGGAATTATCTACAGTGCCATCTGTAGAAAGATGGAAATATCTACACCGCTATCTCTATAAATATGGAAATATCTACACCGCCATCTCTATAAACATGAAAATATCTACACTGCCATCTCCATAAAGATGGAAGTATCTACTCCACCATGTTAATAAACACGGAAATATCTACACCACCATCTGTGTAAACATGGAAATATCTACGCCGCCATCTGTATAAACATGGAAATATCTAGACGGCCATCTGTGTATAGATGGAAATATCAACACCGCCATCTGTACAAACATGGAAATATCTACACCGCTGTCTCTATAAACATGGAAATATCTGCACTGCCATCTGTAAAAACATGGAAATACTTATACAGTCATCTGTATAAACATGGAAATATCTACAATGCCATCTGTATACACATGGAAATAGCTACACAGCCAACTGTATAAACATGTAAATATCAACACTGACATCTCCGTAAACATGGAACTAACTACTCCGCCATCTGTATAAACATGGAAACATCTACACCGCCATCTGTGTGAATAAGGAAATATCTACAATGCCATCTGTATAAAGATATAAATATCTGCACCGCGAGCTGAATAAACATGGAAATATTTACATCGCTATCTATTTAAACGTGGAAATACCATAACCGCTATCGGTATAAACATGGAAATATCTACAACGCCATCTATATAAACATGGAAATATCTACACCGCTATGTCTATAAACATGGAAATACCTACACCGCTATCTCTATAAACATGGAAATATCTACACCAATATCTGTAAAAACATGGAAATATCTACACCGCTATCTGTATAAACATGGAAATATCTACACCGCCATCTGTATAAACATGGAAATAACTTCACCGTGATCTGCATAAACATGGAAATATCTACACCGCTATCTGTATAAACATGGTATTATCTACAAAACCATCTATATAAACATGGAAATATCTACACCGCCATCTGTATAAACATGGAAATATCTACAATGCCATCTGTAGAAAGATGGAAATATCTACACCGCAATCTGTATAAACATGTAAATATCTACACCGATATCTGTAAAAATATGGAAATATCAACACCGCTATCTGTATAAACATTGAAATATCTACACCGCAATCTGTATAAACATGGAAATATCTACACCGCGATCTGTATAAACATGGAATTATCTACACCGCTATCTGTATAAACATGGAAATATCTACAAAGCTCTCTCTATAAACATGGAAATATCTGCACCGCCATCTGTATAAACATGGAAATACCTACAAAGTCATCTGTATAAACATGGAAATATCTACAGCGCCATCTCATTAAACATTGACAAATCTTCACTGCCATCTGTAAAAACATGGAAATATCCACACAGTCATCTGAATAAACATGGAAATATCTACACCACCATCTGTATAAACATGGAAATACCTACAATACCATCTGTATACACATGGAAATATCTACACAGACTTCTGTATAAATATGGAAATATCTACACGGCCATCTGTATAAACATGGAATTATCTACAGTGCCATCTGTAGAAATATGGAAATATCTACACCGCTATCTCTATAAATATGGAAATATCTACACCGTGATCTCTGTAAACATGAAAATATCTACACTGCCATCTCCATAAAGATGGAAGTATCTACTCCGCCATGTTAATAAACACGGAAATATCTACACCACCATCTGTGTAAACATGGAAATATCTACGCCGCCATCTGTATAAACATGGAAATATCTAGACGGCCATCTGTGTATAGATGGAAATATCAACACCGCCATCTATACAAACATGGAAATATCTACACCGCTATCTCTATAAACATGGAAATATCTGCACTGGAATCTGTAAAAACATGGAAATACCTATACAGTCATCTGTATAAACATGGAAATATCTACAATGACATCTGTATACACATGGAAATATCTACACAGCCATCTGTATAAACATGTAAATATCTACACTGCTATCTCTATAAACATGGAAAATCTACACCGCCATCTGTATAAACATGAAAATATCTACACTGCCATCTCCATAAACATGGAACTAACTACTCCGCCATCTGTATAAACATGGAAATATCTACACCGCCATCTGTGTGAATAAGGAAATATCTACAATGCCGTCTGTATAAAGATATAAATATCTGCACTGCGAGCTGTATAAACATGGAAATATCTACATCGCTCTCTATATAAACGTGAAAATACCAACACCGCTATCGGTATAAACATGGAAATATCTACAACGCCATCTATATAAACATGGAAACATCTACACCGCTATGTCTATAAACATGGAAATACCTACACCGCTATCTCTATAAACATGGAAATATCTACACCAATATCTGTAAAAACATGGAAATATCTACACCGCTATCTGTATAAACATGGAAATATCTACAACGCGATCTGTATAAACATGGAAATAACTTCACCGTGATCTGCATAAACATGGAAATATCTACACCGATATCTGTAAAAATATGGAAATATCTACACCGCTATCTGTATAAACATTGAAATATCTACACCGCGATCTGTATGAACATGGAAATATCTACACCGCGGTCTGTATAAACATGGAAATATCTACACCGCTATCTGTATAAACATGGAAATATCCACAAAGCTCTCTCTATAAACATGGAAATATCTGCACCGCCATCTGTATAAACATGGAAATACCTACAAAGTCATCTGTATAAACATGGAAATATCTTCAGCGCCATCTCTATAAACATTGACAAATCTACACTGCCATCTGTAAAAACATGGAAATATCCACACAGTCATCTGAATAAACATGGAAATATCTACACCACCATCTGTATAAACATGGAAATAGCTACAATACCATCTGTATACACGTGGAAATAACTACACAGACTTCTGTATAAATATGGAAATATCTACACGGCCATCTGTATAAACATGGAATTATCTACAGTGCCATCTGTAGAAAGATGGAAATATCTACACCGCTATCTCTATAAATATGGATATATCTACACTTCCATCTCTATAAACATGAAAATATCTACACTGCCATCTCCATAAAGATGGAAGTATCTACTCCGCCATGTTAATAAACACGGAAATATCTACACCACCATCTGTGTAAACATGGAAATATCTACGCCGCCATCTGTATAAACATGGAAATATCTAGACGGCCATCTGTGTATAGATGGAAATATCAACACCGCCATCTGTACAAACATGGAAATATCTACACCGCTATCTCTATAAACATGGAAATATCTGCACTGCCATCTGTAAAAACATGGAAATACCTATACAGTCATCTGTATAAACATGGAAATATCTACAATGCCATCTGTATACACATGGAAATAGCTACAGAGCCATCTGTATAAACATGTAAATATCTACACTGCTATCTCTATAAACATGGAAATATCTACACCGCCATCTCTATAAATATGAAAATATCTACACTGCCATCTCCATAAACATGGAACTAACTACTCCGCCATCTGTATAAACATGGAAACTTCTACACCGCCATCTGTGTGAATAAGGAAATATCTACAATGCCATCTGTATAAAGATATAAATATCTGCACCGCGAGCTGTATAAACATGGAAATATCTACATCGCTATCTATTTAAACGTGGAAATACCATCACCGCTATCGGTATAAACATGGAAATATCTACAACGCCATCTATATAAACATGGAAATATCTACACCGCTATGTCTATAAACATGGAAATACCTACAACGCTATCTCTATAAACATGGAAATATCTACACCAGTATCTGTAAAAACATGGAAATATCTACACCGCTATCTGTATAAACATGGAAATATCTACACCGCCATCTGTATAAACATGGAAATAACTTCACCGTGATCTGCATAAACATGGAAATATCTACACCGCTATCTGTATAAACATGGTATTATCTACAAAACCATCTATATAAACATGGAAATATCTACACCGCCATCTGTATAAACATGGAAATATCTACAATGCCATCTGTAGAAAGATGGAAATATCTACACCGCAATCTGTATAAACATGTAAATATCTACACCGATATCTGTAAAAATATGGAAATATCTACACCGCTATCTGTATAAACATTGAAATATGTACACCGCGATCTGTATAAACATGGAAATATCTACACCACGATCTGTATAAACATGGAAATATCTACACCGCTATCTGTATAAACATGGAAATATCTACAAAGCTCTCTCTATAAACATGGAAATATCTGCACCGCCATCTGTATAAACATGGAAATACCTACAAAGTCATCTGTATAAACATGGAAATATCTACAGCGCCATCTCTATAAACATTGACAAATCTTCACTGCCATCTGTAAAAACATGGAAATATCCACACAGTCATCTGAATAAACATGGAAATATCTACACCACCATCTGTATAAACATGGAAATACCTACAATACCATCTGTATACACATGGAAATATCTACACAGACTTCTGTATAAATATGGAAATAACTACACGGCCATCTGTATAAACATGGAATTATCTACAGTGCCATGTGTAGAAAGATGGAAATATCTACACCGCTATCTCTATAAATATGGAAATATCTACACCGCCATCTCTATAAACATGAAAATATCTACACTGCCATCTCCATAAAGATGGAAGTATCTACTCCGCCATGTTAATAAACACGGAAATATCTACACCACCATCTGTGTAAACATGGAAATATGTACGCCGCCATCTGTATAAACATGGAAATATCTAGACGGCCATCTGTGTATAGATGGAAATATCAACACCGCCATCTGTACAAACATGGAAATATCTACACCGCTATCTCTATAAACATGGAAATATCTGCACTGCCATCTGTAAAAACATGGAAATACCTATACAGTAATCTGTATAAACATGGAAATATCTACAATGCCATCTGTATACACATGGAAATATCTACACAGACATCTGCATAAACATGTAAATATCTACACTGCTAGCTCTATAAACATGGAAATATCTACACCGCCATCTCTATAAACATGAAAATATCTACACTGCCATCTCCATAAACATGGAACTAACTACTCCGCCATCTGTATAAACATGGAAACATCTACAACGCCATCTGTGTGAATAAGGAAATATCTACAATGCCATCTGTATAAAGATATAAATATCTGCACCGCGAGCTGTATAAACATGGAAATATCTACATCGCTATCTATTTAAACGTGGAAATACCAACACCGCTATCGGTATAAACATGGAAATATCTACAACGCCATCTATATAAACATGGAAATATCTACACCGCTATGTCTATAAACATGGAAATACCTACACAGCTATCTCTATAAACATGGAAATATCTACACCAATATCTGTAAAAACATGGAAATATCTACACCGCTATCTGTATAAACATGGAAATATCTACACAGTGATCTGTATAAACATGGAAATAACTTCACCGTGATCTGCATAAACATGGAAATATCTACACCGCTATCTATATAAACATGGTAATATCTACACCACCATCTATATAAACATGGAAATATCTACACCGCCATCTGTATAAACATGGAAATATCTACAATGCCATCTGTAGAAAGATGGAAATATCTACACCGCAATCTGTATAAACATGTAAATATCTACACCGATATCTGTAAAAATATGGAAATGTCTACACCGCTATCTGTATAAACATTGAAATATCTACACCGCGATCTGTATAAACATGGAAATATCTACACCGCGATCTGTATAAACATGGAAATATCTACACCGCGATCTGTATAAACATGGAAATATCTACAAAGCTCTCTCTATAAACATGGAAATATCTGCACCGCTATCTGTATAAACATGGAAATACCTACAAAGTCATCTTTATAAACATGGAAATATCTACAGCGCCATCTCTATAAACATTGACAAATCTACACTGCCATCTGTAAAAACATGGAAATATCCACACAGTCATCTGAATAAACATGGAAATATCTACACCACCATCTGTATAAACATGGAAATACCTACAATACCATCTGTATACACATGGAAATATCTACACAGACTTCTGTATAAATATGGAAATATCTACAAGGCCATCTGTATAAACATGGAATTATCTACAGTGCCATCTGTAGAAAGATGGAAATATCTACACCGCTATCTCTATAAATATGGAAATATCTACACCGCCATCTCTATAAACATGAAAATATCTACACTGCCATCTGCATAAAGATGGAAGTATCTACTCCGCCATGTTAATAAACACGGAAATATCTACACCACCATCTGTGTAAACATGGAAATATCTACGCCGCCATCTGTATAAACATGGAAATATCTAGACGGCCATCTGTGTATAGATGGAAGTATCAACACCGCCATCTATACAAACATGGAAATATCTACACCGCTATCTCTATAAACATGGAAATATCTGCACTGCCATCTGTAAAAACATGGAAATACCTATACAGTAATCTGTATAAACATGGAAATATCTACAATGCCATCTGTATACACATGGAAATATCTACACAGACATCTGCATAAACATGTAAATATCTACACTGCTATCTCTATAAACATGGAAATATCTACACCGCCATCTCTATAAACATGAAAATATCTACACTGCCATCTCCATAAACATGGAACTAACTACTCCGCCATCTGTATAAACATGGAAACATCTACAACGCCATCTGTGTGAATAAGGAAATATCTACAATGCCATCTGTATAAAGATATAAATATCTGTACCGCGAGCTGTATAAACATGGAAATATCTACATCGCTATCTATTTAAATGTGGAAATACCAACACCGCTATCGGTATAAACATGGAAATATCTACAACACCATCTATATAAACATGGAAATATCTACACCGCTATGTCTATAAACATGGAAATACCTACACCGCTATCTCTATAAACATGGAAATATCTACACCAATATCTGTAAAAACATGGAAATATCTACACCGCTATCTGTATAAACATGGAAATATCTACACCGCGATCTGTATAAACATGGAAATAACTTCACCGTGATCTGCATAAACATGGAAATATCTACACCGCTATCTGTATAAACATGGTAATATCTACACCACCATCTATATAAACATGGAAATACCTACACCGCCATCTGTATAAACATGGAAATATCTACAATGCCATCTGTAGAAAGATGGAAATATCTATACCGCAATCTGTATAAACATGTAAATATCTACACCGATATCTGTAAAAATATGGAAATATCTACACCGCTATCTGTATAAACATTGAAATACCTACACCGCGATCTGTATAAACGTGGAAATATCTACACCGCGATATGTATAAACATGGAAATATCTACACCGCTATCTGTATAAACATGGACATATCTACAAAGCTCTTTCTATAAACATGGAAATATCTGCACCGCCATCTGTATAAACATGGAAATACCTACAAATTCATCTTTATAAACATGGAAATATCTACAGAGCCATCTCTATAAACATTGACAAATCTACACTGCCATCTGTAAAAACATGGAAATATCCACACAGTCATCTGAATAAACATGGAAATATCTAAACCACCATCTGTATAAACATGGAAATACCTACAATACCATCTGTATACACATGGAAATATCTACACAGACTTCTGTATAAATATGGAAATATCTACACGGCCATCTGTATAAACATGGAATTATCTACAGTGCCATCTGTAGAAAGATGGAAATATCTACACCGCTATCTCTATAAATATGGAAATATCTACACTGCCATCTCCATAACAATGGAAGTATCTACTCCGCCATGTTAATAAACACGGAAATATCTACACCACCATATGTGTAAACATGGAAATATCTACGCCGCCATCTGTATAAACATGGAAATATCTAGACGGCCATCTGTGTATAGATGGAAATATCAACACCGCCATCTATACAAACATGGAAATATCTACACCGCTATCTCTATAAACATGGAAATATCTGCACTGCCATCTGTGAAAACATGGAAATACCTATACAGTCATCTGTATAAACATGGAAATATCTACAATGCCATGTGTATACACATGGAAACACCTACACAGACATCTGCATAAACATGTAAATATCTACACTGCTATCTCTATAAACATGGAAATATCTACACCGCCATCTCTATAAACATGAAAATATCTACACTGCCATCTCCATAAACATGGAACTAACTTCTCCGCCATCTGTATAAACATGGAAACATCTACACCGCCATCCGTGTGAATAAGGAAATATCTACAATGCCATCTGTATAAAGATATAAATATCTGCACCGCGAGCTGTATAAACATGGAAATATCTACATCGCTATCTATTTCAACGTGGAAATACCAACACCGCTATCGGTATAAACATGGAAATAGCTACAACGCCATCTATATAAACATGGAAATATCTACACCGCTATGTCTATAAACATGGAAATACCTACACAGCTATCTCTATAAACATGGAAATATCTACACCAATATCTGTAAAAACATGGAAATATCTACACCGCTATCTGTATAAACATGGAAATATGTACACCGCGATCTGTATAAACATGGAAATAACTTCACCGTGATCTGAATAAACATGGAAATATCTACACCGCTATCTGTATAAACATGGTAATATCTACAACACCATCTATATAAACATGGTAATATCTACACCACCATCTATATAAACACGGAAATATCTACACCGCCATCTGTATAAACATGGAAATATCTACAATGCCATCTGTAGAAAGATGGAAATATCTATACCGCAATCTGTATAAACATGTAAATATCTCCACCGATATCTGTAAAAATATGGAAATATCTACACCGCTATCTGTATAAACATTGAAATATCTACACCGCGATCTGTATAAACATGGAAATATCTACACCGCTATCTGTATGAACATGGAAATATCTACAAAGCTCTCTCTATAAACATGGAAATATCTGCACCGCCATCTGTATAAACATGGAAATACCTACAAAGTCATCTGTATAAACATGGAAATATCTACAGCGCCATCTCTATAAACATTGACAAATCTACATTGCCATCTGTAAAAACATGGAAATATCCACACAGTCATCTGAATAAACATGGAAATATCTAAACCACCATCTGTATAAACATGGAAATACCTACAATACCATCTGTATACACATGGAAATATCTACACAGACTTCTGTATAAATATGGAAATATCTACACGGCCATCTGTATAAACATGGAATTACCTACAGTGCCATCTGTAGAAAGATGGAAATATCTACACCGCTATCTCTAGAAATATGGAAATATCTACACCGCCATCTCTATAAACATGAAAATATCTACACTGCCATCTCCATAAAGATGGAAGTATCTACTCCACCATGTTAATAAACACGGAAATATCTACACCACCATATGTGTAAACATGGAAATATCTACGCCGCCATCTGTATAAACATGGAAATATCTAGACGGCCATCTGTGTATAGATGGAAATATCAACACCGCCATCTGTACAAACATGGAAATATCTACACCGCTATCTCTATAAACATGGAAATATCTGCACTGCCATCTGTAAAAACATGGAAATACCTATACAGTCATCTGTATAAACATGGAAATATCTACAAAGCCATCTGTATACACATGGAAATATCTACACAGCCATCTGTATAAACATGTAAATACCTACACTGCTATCTCTATATACATGGAAATATCTACACCGCCATCTCTATAAACATGAAAATATCTACACTGCCATCTCCATAAACATGGAACTAACTACTCCGCCATCTGTATAAACATGGAAACATCTACACCGCCATCTGTGTGAATAAGGAAATATCTACAATGCCATCTGTATAAAGATATAAATATCTGCACCGCGAGCTGTATAAACATGGAAATATCTACATCGCTATCTATTTAAACGTGGAAATACCAACACCGCTATCGGTATAAACATGGAAATATCTACAACGCCATCTATATAAACATGGAAATATCTACACCGCTATGTCTATAAACATGGAAATACCTACACAGCTATCTCTATAAACATGGAAATATCTACACCAATATCTGTAAAAACATGGAAATATCTACACCGCTATCTGTATAAACATGGAAATATCTACACCGCGATCTGTATAAACATGGAAAAAACTTCACCGTGATCTGCATAAACATGGAAATATCTACACCGCTATCTGTATAAACATGGTAATATCTACACCACCATCTATATAAACATGGAAATACCTACACCGCCATCTGTATAAACATGGAAATATCTACAATGCCATCTGTAGAAAGATGGAAATATCTATACCGCAATCTGTATAAACATGTAAATGTCTACACCGATATCTGTAAAAATATGGAAATATCTACACCGCTATCTGTATAAACATTGAAATATCTACACCGCGATCTGTATAAACATGGAAATATCTACACCGCGATCTGTATAAACATGGAAATATCTACACCGCTATCTGTATAAACATGGACATATCTACAAAGCTCTCTCTATAAACATGGAAATATCTGCACCGCCATCTGTATAAACATGGAATACCTACAAAGTCATCTTTATAAACATGGAAATATCTACAGAGCAATCTCTATAAACATTGACAAATCTACACTGCCATCTGTAAAAACATGGAAATATCCACACAGTCATCTGAATAAACATGGAAATATCTAAACCACCATCTGTATAAACATGGAAATACCTACAATACCATCTGTATACACATGGAAATATCTACACAGACTTCTGTATAAATATGGAAATATCTACACGGCCACCTGTATAAACATGGAATTACCTACAGTGCCATCTGTAGAAAGATGGAAATATCTACACCGCTATCTCTATAAATATGGAAATATCTACACCGCCATCTCTATAAACATGAAAATATCTACACTGCCATCTCCATAAAGATGGAAGTATCTACTCCACCATGTTAATAAACACGGAAATATCTACACCACCATCTGTGTAAACATGGAAATATCTACGCCGCCATCTGTATAAACATGGAAATATCTAGACGGCCATCTGTGTATAGATGGAAATATCAACACCGCCATCTGTACAAACATGGAAATATCTACACCGCTATCTCTATAAACATGGAAATATCTGCACTGCCATCTGTAAAAACATGGAAATACCTATACAGTCATCTGTATAAACATGGAAATGTCTACAATGCCATCTGTATACACCTGGAAATAACTACACAGCCATCTGTATAAACATGAAAATATCAACACTGCTATCTCTATAAACATGGAAATATCTACACCGCCATCTCTATAAACATGAAAATATCTACACTGCCATCTCCATAAACATGGAACTAACTACTCCGCCATCTGTATAAACATGGAAACATCTACACCGCCATCTGTGTGAATAAGGAAATATCTACAATGCCATCTGTATAAAGATATAAATATCTGCACCGCGAGCTGTATAAACTTGGAAATATCTACATCGCTATCTATTTAAACGTGAAAATACCATCACCGCTATCGGTATAAACATGGAAATATCTACAACGCCATCTATATAAACATGGAAATATCTACACCGCTATGTCTATAAACATGGAAATACCTACACCGCTATCTATATAAACATGGAAATATCTACACCAATATCTGTAAAAACATGGAAATATCTACACCGCTATCTGTATAAACATGGAAATATCTACACCGCGATCTGTATAAACATGGAAATAACTTCACCGTGATCTGCATAAACATGGAAATATCTACACCGCTATCTGTATAAACATGGTAATATCTACACCACCATCTATATAAACATGGAAATACCTACACCGCCATGTGTATAAACATGGAAATATCTACAATGCCATCTGTAGAAAGATGGAAATATCTACACCACAATCTGTATAAACATGTAAATATCTACACCGATATCTGTAAAAATATGGAAATATCTACACCGCTATCTGTATAAACATTGAAATATCTACACCGCGATCTGTATAAACATGGAAATATCTACACCGCGATCTGTATAAACATGGAAATATCTACACCGCTATCTGTATAAACATGGAAATATCTACAAAGCTCTCTCTATAAACATGGAAATATCGGCACCGACATCTGTATAAACATGGAAATACCTACAAAGTCATCTTTATAAACATGGAAATATCTACAGCGCCATCTCTATAAACATTGACAAATCTACACTGCCATCTGTAAAAACATGGAAATATCCACACAGTCATCTGAATAAACATGGAAATATCTAAACCACCATCTGTATAAACATGGAAATACCTACAATACCATCTGTATACACATGGAAATATCTACACAGACTTCTGTATAAATATGGAAATATCTACACGGCCATCTGTATAAACATGGAATTATCTACAGTGCCATCTGTAGAAAGATGGAAATATCTACACCGCTATCTCTATAAATATGGAAATATCTACACCGCCATCTCTATAAACATGACAATATCTACACTGCCATCTCCATAAAGATGGAAGTATCTACTCCGCCATGTTAATAAACACGGAAATATCTACACCACCATCTGTGTAAACATGGAAATATCTACGCCGCCATCTGTATAAACATGGAAATATCTAGACGGCCATCTGTGTATAGATGGAAATATCAACACCGCCATCTATACAAACATGGAAATATCTACACCGCTATCTCTATAAACATGGAAATATCTGCTCTGCCATCTGTGAAAACATGGAAATACCTATACAGTCATCTGTATAAACATGGAAATATCTACAATGCCATGTGTATACACATGGAAATACCTACACAGACATCTGCATAAACATGTAAATATCTACACTGCTATCTCTATAAACATGGAAATATCTACACCGCCATCTCTATAAACATGAAAATATCTACACTGCCATCTCCATAAACATGGAACTAACTTCTCCGCCATCTGTATAAACATGGAAACATCTACACCGCCATCCGTGTGAATAAGGAAATATCTACAATGCCATCTGTATAAAGATATAAATATCTGCACCGCGAGCTGTATAAACATGGAAATATCTACATCGCTATCTATTTAAACGTGGAAATACCAACACCGCTATCGGTATAAACATGGAAATATCTACAACGCCATCTATATAAACATGGAAATATCTACACCGCTATGTCTATAAACATGGAAATACCTACACAGCTATCTCTATAAACATGGAAATATCTACACCAATATCTGTAAAAACATGGAAATATCTACACCGCTATCTGTATAAACATGGAAATATGTACACCGCGATCTGTATAAACATGGAAATAACTTAACCGTGATCTGCATAAACATGGAAATATCTACACCGCTATCTGTATAAACATGGTAATATCTACAACACCATCTATATAAACATGGTAATATCTACACCACCATCTATATAAACACGGAAATATCTACACCGCCATCTGTATAAACATGGAAATATCTACAATGCCATCTGTAGAAAGATGGAAATATCTATACCGCAATCTGTATAAACATGTAAATATCTACACCGATATCTGTAAAAATATGGAAATATCTACACCGCTATCTGTATAAACATTGAAATATCTACACTGCGATCTGTATAAACATGGAAATATCTACACCACGATCTGTATAAACATGGAAATATCTACACTGCTATCTGTATAAACATGGAAATATCTACAAAGCTCTCTCTATGAACATGGAAATATCTGCACCGCCATCTGTATAAACATGGAAATACCTACAAAGTCATCTGTATAAACATGGAAATATCTACAGCGCCATCTCTATAAACATTGACAAATCTACACTGCCATCTGTAAAAACATGGAAATATCCACACAGTCATCTGAATAAACATGGAAATATCTAAACCACCATCTGTATAAACATGGAAATACCTACAATACCATCTGTATACACATGGAAATATCTACAGAGACTTCTGTATAAATATGGAAATATCTACACGGCCATCTGTATAAACATGGAATTACCTACAGTGCCATCTGTAGAAAGATGGAAATATCTACACCGCTATCTCTATAAATATGGAAATATCTACACCGCCATCTCTATAAACATGAAAATATCTACACTGCCATCTCCATAAAGATGGAAGTATGTACTCCACCATGTTAATAAACACGGAAATATCTACACCACCATATGTGTAAACATGGAAATATCTACGCCGCCATCTGTATAAACATGGAAATATCTAGACGGCCATCTGTGTATAGATGGAAATATCAACACCGCCATCTGTACAAACATGGAAATATCTACACCGCTATCTCTATAAACATGGAAATATCTGCACTGCCATCTGTAAAAACATGGAAATACCTATACAGTCATCTGTATAAACATGGAAATATCTACAAAGCCATCTGTATACACATGGAAATATCTACACAGCCATCTGTATAAACATGTAAATACCTACACTGCTATCTCTATATACATGGAAATATCTACACCGCCATTTCTATAAACATGAAAATATCTACACTGCCATCTCCATAAACATGGAACTAACTACTCCGCCATCTGTATAAACATGGAAACATCTACACCGCCATCTGTGTGAATAAGGAAATATCTACAATGCCATCTGTATAAAGATATAAATATCTGCACCGCGAGCTGTATAAACATGGAAATATCTACATCGCTATCTATTTAAACGTGGAAATACCAACACCGCTATCGGTATAAACATGGAAATATCTACAACGCCATCTATATAAACATGGAAATATCTACACCGCTATGTCTATAAACATGGAAATA
Organism: Pan paniscus; assembly: GCF_029289425.2. Lineage (NCBI taxonomy): Eukaryota > Metazoa > Chordata > Mammalia > Primates > Hominidae > Pan > Pan paniscus. The sequence continues at coordinate 389,704 of NC_073256.2, forward strand.
CCTACACAGCTATCTCTATAAACATGGAAATATCTACACCAATATCTGTAAAAACATGGAAATATCTACACCGCTATCTGTATAAACATGGAAATATCTACACCGCGATCTGTATAAACATGGAAAAAACTTCACCGTGATCTGCATAAACATGGAAATATCTACACCGCTATCTGTATAAACATGGTAATATCTACACCACCATCTATATAAACATGGAAATACCTACACCGCCATCTGTATAAACATGGAAATATCTACAATGCCATCTGTAGAAAGATGGAAATATCTATACCGCAATCTGTATAAACATGTAAATATCTACACCGATATCTGTAAAAATATGGAAATATCTACACCGCTATCTGTATAAACATTGAAATATCTACACCGCGATCTGTATAAACATGGAAATATCTACACCGCGATCTGTATAAACATGGAAATATCTACACCGCTATCTGTAGAAACATGGACATATCTACAAAGCTCTCTCTATAAACATGGAAATATCTGCACCGCCATCTGTATAAACATGGAAATACCTACAAAGTCATCTTTATAAACATGGAAATATCTACAGAGCCATCTCTATAAACATTGACAAATCTACACTGCCATCTGTAAAAACATGGAAATATCCACACAGTCATCTGAATAAACATGGAAGTATCTAAACCACCATCTGTATAAACATGGAAATACCTACAATACCATCTGTATACACATGGAAATATCTACACAGACTTCTGTATAAATATGGAAATATCTACACGGCCATCTGTATAAACATGGAATTACCTACAGTGCCATCTGTAGAAAGATGGAAATATCTACACCGCTATCTCTAGAAATATGGAAATATCTACACCGCCATCTCTATAAACATGAAAATATCTACACTGCCATCTCCATAAAGATGGAAGTATCTACTCCACCATGTTAATAAACACGGAAATATCTACACCACCATATGTGTAAACATGGAAATATCTACGCCGCCATCTGTATAAACATGGAAATATCTAGACGGCCATCTGTGTATAGATGGAAATATCAACACCGCCATCTGTACAAACATGGAAATATCTACACCGCTATCTCTATAAACATGGAAATATCTGCACTGCCATCTGTAAAAACATGGAAATACCTATACAGTCATCTGTATAAACATGGAAATATCTACAAAGCCATCTGTATACACATGGAAATATCTACACAGCCATCTGTATAAACATGTAAATACCTACACTGCTATCTCTATATACATGGAAATATCTACACCGCCATCTCTATAAACATGAAAATATCTACACTGCCATCTCCATAAACATGGAACTAACTACTCCGCCATCTGTATAAACATGGAAACATCTACACCGCCATCTGTGTGAATAAGGAAATATCTAGAATGCCATCTGTATAAAGATATAAATATCTGCACCGCGAGCTGTATAAACATGGAAATATCTACATCGCTATCTATTTAAACGTGGAAATACCAACACCGCTATCGGTATAAACATGGAAATATCTACAACGCCATCTATATAAACATGGAAATATCTACACCGCTATGTCTATAAACATGGAAATACCTACACAGCTATCTCTATAAACATGGAAATATCTACACCAATATCTGTAAAAACATGGAAATATCTACACCGCTATCTGTATAAACATGGAAATATCTACACCGCGATCTGTATAAACATGGAAAAAACTTCACCGTGATCTGCATAAACATGGAAATATCTACACCGCTATCTGTATAAACATGGTAATATCTACACCACCATCTATATAAACATGGAAATACCTACACCGCCATCTGTATAAACATGGAAATATCTACAATGCCATCTGTAGAAAGATGGAAATATCTATACCGCAATCTGTATAAACATGTAAATATCTACACCGATATCTGTAAAAATATGGAAATATCTACACCGCTATCTGTATAAACATTGAAATATCTACACCGCGATCTGTATAAACATGGAAATATCTACACCGCGATCTGTATAAACATGGAAATATCTACACCGCTATCTGTAGAAACATGGACATATCTACAAAGCTCTCTCTATAAACATGGAAATATCTGCACCGCCATCTGTATAAACATGGAAATACCTACAAAGTCATCTTTATAAACATGGAAATATCTACAGAGCCATCTCTATAAACATTGACAAATCTACACTGCCATCTGTAAAAACATGGAAATATCCACACAGTCATCTGAATAAACATGGAAGTATCTAAACCACCATCTGTATAAACATGGAAATACCTACAATACCATCTGTATACACATGGAAATATCTACACAGACTTCTGTATAAATATGGAAATATCTACACGGCCATCTGTATAAACATGGAATTACCTACAGTGCCATCTGTAGAAAGATGGAAATATCTACACCGCTATCTCTAGAAATATGGAAATATCTACACCGCCATCTCTATAAACATGAAAATATCTACACTGCCATCTCCATAAAGATGGAAGTATCTACTCCACCATGTTAATAAACACGGAAATATCTACACCACCATATGTGTAAACATGGAAATATCTACGCCGCCATCTGTATAAACATGGAAATATCTAGACGGCCATCTGTGTATAGATGGAAATATCAACACCGCCATCTGTACAAACATGGAAATATCTACACCGCTATCTCTATAAACATGGAAATATCTGCACTGCCATCTGTAAAAACATGGAAATACCTATACAGTCATCTGTATAAACATGGAAATATCTACAAAGCCATCTGTATACACATGGAAATATCTACACAGCCATCTGTATAAACATGTAAATACCTACACTGCTATCTCTATATACATGGAAATATCTACACCGCCATCTCTATAAACATGAAAATATCTACACTGCCATCTCCATAAACATGGAACTAACTACTCCGCCATCTGTATAAACATGGAAACATCTACACCGCCATCTGTGTGAATAAGGAAATATCTACAATGCCATCTGTATAAAGATATAAATATCTGCACCGCGAGCTGTATAAACATGGAAATATCTACATCGCTATCTATTTAAACGTGGAAATACCAACACCGCTATCGGTATAAACATGGAAATATCTACAACGCCATCTATATAAACATGGAAATATCTACACCGCTATGTCTATAAACATGGAAATACCTACACAGCTATCTCTATAAACATGGAAATATCTACACCAATATCTGTAAAAACATGGAAATATCTACACCGCTATCTGTATAAACATGGAAATATCTACACCGCGATCTGTATAAACATGGAAAAAACTTCACCGTGATCTGCATAAACATGGAAATATCTACACCGCTATCTGTATAAACATGGTAATATCTACACCACCATCTATATAAACATGGAAATACCTACACCGCCATCTGTATAAACATGGAAATATCTACAATGCCATCTGTAGAAAGATGGAAATATCTATACCGCAATCTGTATAAACATGTAAATGTCTACACCGATATCTGTAAAAATATGGAAATATCTACACCGCTATCTGTATAAACATTGAAATATCTACACCGCGATCTGTATAAACATGGAAATATCTACACCGCGATCTGTATAAACATGGAAATATCTACACCGCTATCTGTATAAACATGGACATATCTACAAAGCTCTCTCTATAAACATGGAAATATCTGCACCGCCATCTGTATAAACATGGAATACCTACAAAGTCATCTTTATAAACATGGAAATATCTACAGAGCAATCTCTATAAACATTGACAAATCTACACTGCCATCTGTAAAAACATGGAAATATCCACACAGTCATCTGAATAAACATGGAAATATCTAAACCACCATCTGTATAAACATGGAAATACCTACAATACCATCTGTATACACATGGAAATATCTACACAGACTTCTGTATAAATATGGAAATATCTACACGGCCACCTGTATAAACATGGAATTACCTACAGTGCCATCTGTAGAAAGATGGAAATATCTACACCGCTATCTCTATAAATATGGAAATATCTACACCGCCATCTCTATAAACATGAAAATATCTACACTGCCATCTCCATAAAGACGGAAGTATCTACTCCACCATGTTAATAAACACGGAAATATCTACACCACCATCTGTGTAAACATGGAAATATCTACGCCGCCATCTGTATAAACATGGAAATATCTAGACGGCCATCTGTGTATAGATGGAAATATCAACACCGCCATCTGTACAAACATGGAAATATCTACACCGCTATCTCTATAAACATGGAAATATCTGCACTGCCATCTGTAAAAACATGGAAATACCTATACAGTCATCTGTATAAACATGGAAATGTCTACAATGCCATCTGTATACACCTGGAAATAACTACACAGCCATCTGTATAAACATGAAAATATCAACACTGCTATCTCTATAAACATGGAAATATCTACACCGCCATCTCTATAAACATGAAAATATCTACACTGCCATCTCCATAAACATGGAACTAACTACTCCGCCATCTGTATAAACATGGAAACATCTACACCGCCATCTGTGTGAATAAGGAAATATCTACAATGCCATCTGTATAAAGATATAAATATCTGCACCGCGAGCTGTATAAACTTGGAAATATCTACATCGCTATCTATTTAAACGTGAAAATACCATCACCGCTATCGGTATAAACATGGAAATATCTACAACGCCATCTATATAAACATGGAAATATCTACACCGCTATGTCTATAAACATGGAAATACCTACACCGCTATCTATATAAACATGGAAATATCTACACCAATATCTGTAAAAACATGGAAATATCTACACCGCTATCTGTATAAACATGGAAATATCTACACCGCGATCTGTATAAACATGGAAATAACTTCACCGTGATCTGCATAAACATGGAAATATCTACACCGCTATCTGTATAAACATGGTAATATCTACACCACCATCTATATAAACATGGAAATACCTACACCGCCATGTGTATAAACATGGAAATATCTACAATGCCATCTGTAGAAAGATGGAAATATCTACACCACAATCTGTATAAACATGTAAATATCTACACCGATATCTGTAAAAATATGGAAATATCTACACCGCTATCTGTATAAACATTGAAATATCTACACCGCGATCTGTATAAACATGGAAATATCTACACCGCGATCTGTATAAACATGGAAATATCTACACCGCTATCTGTATAAACATGGAAATATCTACAAAGCTCTCTCTATAAACATGGAAATATCGGCACCGACATCTGTATAAACATGGAAATACCTACAAAGTCATCTTTATAAACATGGAAATATCTACAGCGCCATCTCTATAAACATTGACAAATCTACACTGCCATCTGTAAAAACATGGAAATATCCACACAGTCATCTGAATAAACATGGAAATATCTAAACCACCATCTGTATAAACATGGAAATACCTACAATACCATCTGTATACACATGGAAATATCTACACAGACTTCTGTATAAATATGGAAATATCTACACGGCCATCTGTATAAACATGGAATTACCTACAGTGCCATCTGTAGAAAGATGGAAATATCTACACCGCTATCTCTATAAATATGGAAATATCTACACCGCCATCTCTATAAACATGACAATATCTACACTGCCATCTCCATAAAGATGGAAGTATCTACTCCGCCATGTTAATAAACACGGAAATATCTACACCACCATCTGTGTAAACATGGAAATATCTACGCCGCCATCTGTATAAACATGGAAATATCTAGACGGCCATCTGTGTATAGATGGAAATATCAACACCGCCATCTATACAAACATGGAAATATCTACACCGCTATCTCTATAAACATGGAAATATCTGCTCTGCCATCTGTGAAAACATGGAAATACCTATACAGTCATCTGTATAAACATGGAAATATCTACAATGCCATGTGTATACACATGGAAATACCTACACAGACATCTGCATAAACATGTAAATATCTACACTGCTATCTCTATAAACATGGAAATATCTACACCGCCATCTCTATAAACATGAAAATATCTACACTGCCATCTCCATAAACATGGAACTAACTTCTCCGCCATCTGTATAAACATGGAAACATCTACACCGCCATCCGTGTGAATAAGGAAATATCTACAATGCCATCTGTATAAAGATATAAATATCTGCACCGCGAGCTGTATAAACATGGAAATATCTACATCGCTATCTATTTAAACGTGGAAATACCAACACCGCTATCGGTATAAACATGGAAATATCTACAACGCCATCTATATAAACATGGAAATATCTACACCGCTATGTCTATAAACATGGAAATACCTACACAGCTATCTCTATAAACATGGAAATATCTACACCAATATCTGTAAAAACATGGAAATATCTACACCGCTATCTGTATAAACATGGAAATATGTACACCGCGATCTGTATAAACATGGAAATAACTTAACCGTGATCTGCATAAACATGGAAATATCTACACCGCTATCTGTATAAACATGGTAATATCTACAACACCATCTATATAAACATGGTAATATCTACACCACCATCTATATAAACACGGAAATATCTACACCGCCATCTGTATAAACATGGAAATATCTACAATGCCATCTGTAGAAAGATGGAAATATCTATACCGCAATCTGTATAAACATGTAAATATCTACACCGATATCTGTAAAAATATGGAAATATCTACACCGCTATCTGTATAAACATTGAAATATCTACACTGCGATCTGTATAAACATGGAAATATCTACACCACGATCTGTATAAACATGGAAATATCTACACTGCTATCTGTATAAACATGGAAATATCTACAAAGCTCTCTCTATAAACATGGAAATATCTGCACCGCCATCTGTATAAACATGGAAATACCTACAAAGTCATCTGTATAAACATGGAAATATCTACAGCGCCATCTCTATAAACATTGACAAATCTACACTGCCATCTGTAAAAACATGGAAATATCCACACAGTCATCTGAATAAACATGGAAATATCTAAACCACCATCTGTATAAACATGGAAATACCTACAATACCATCTGTATACACATGGAAATATCTACAGAGACTTCTGTATAAATATGGAAATATCTACACGGCCATCTGTATAAACATGGAATTACCTACAGTGCCATCTGTAGAAAGATGGAAATATCTACACCGCTATCTCTATAAATATGGAAATATCTACACCGCCATCTCTATAAACATGAAAATATCTACACTGCCATCTCCATAAAGATGGAAGTACCTACTCCACCATGTTAATAAACACGGAAATATCTACACCACCATATGTGTAAACATGGAAATATCTACGCCGCCATCTGTATAAACATGGAAATATCTAGACGGCCATCTGTGTATAGATGGAAATATCAACACCGCCATCTGTACAAACATGGAAATATCTACACCGCTATCTCTATAAACATGGAAATATCTGCACTGCCATCTGTAAAAACATGGAAATACCTATACAGTCATCTGTATAAACATGGAAATATCTACAAAGCCATCTGTATACACATGGAAATATCTACACAGCCATCTGTATAAACATGTAAATACCTACACTGCTATCTCTATATACATGGAAATATCTACACCGCCATTTCTATAAACATGAAAATATCTACACTGCCATCTCCATAAACATGGAACTAACTACTCCGCCATCTGTATAAACATGGAAACATCTACACCGCCATCTGTGTGAATAAGGAAATATCTACAATGCCATCTGTATAAAGATATAAATATCTGCACCGCGAGCTGTATAAACATGGAAATATCTACATCGCTATCTATTTAAACGTGGAAATACCAACACCGCTATCGGTATAAACATGGAAATATCTACAACGCCATCTATATAAACATGGAAATATCTACACCGCTATGTCTATAAACATGGAAATACCTACACAGCTATCTCTATAAACATGGAAATATCTACACCAATATCTGTAAAAACATGGAAATATCTACACCGCTATCTGTATAAACATGGAAATATCTACACCGCGATCTGTATAAACATGGAAAAAACTTCACCGTGATCTGCATAAACATGGAAATATCTACACCGCTATCTGTATAAACATGGTAATATCTACACCACCATCTATATAAACATGGAAATACCTACACCGCCATCTGTATAAACATGGAAATATCTACAATGCCATCTGTAGAAAGATGGAAATATCTATACCGCAATCTGTATAAACATGTAAATATCTACACCGATATCTGTAAAAATATGGAAATATCTACACCGCTATCTGTATAAACATTGAAATATCTACACCGCGATCTGTATAAACATGGAAATATCTACACCGCGATCTGTATAAACATGGAAATATCTACACCGCTATCTGTAGAAACATGGACATATCTACAAAGCTCTCTCTATAAACATGGAAATATCTGCACCGCCATCTGTATAAACATGGAAATACCTACAAAGTCATCTTTATAAACATGGAAATATCTACAGAGCCATCTCTATAAACATTGACAAATCTACACTGCCATCTGTAAAAACATGGAAATATCCACACAGTCATCTGAATAAACATGGAAGTATCTAAACCACCATCTGTATAAACATGGAAATACCTACAATACCATCTGTATACACATGGAAATATCTACACAGACTTCTGTATAAATATGGAAATATCTACACGGCCATCTGTATAAACATGGAATTACCTACAGTGCCATCTGTAGAAAGATGGAAATATCTACACCGCTATCTCTATAAATATGGAAATATCTACACCGCCATCTCTATAAACATGAAAATATCTACACTGCCATCTCCATAAAGACGGAAGTATCTACTCCACCATGTTAATAAACACGGAAATATCTACACCAACATCTGTGTAAACATGGAAATATCTACGCCGCCATCTGTATAAACATGGAAATATCTAGACGGCCATCTGTGTATAGATGGAAATATCAACACCGCCATCTGTACAAACATGGAAATATCTACACCGCTATCTCTATAAACATGGAAATATCTGCACTGCCATCTGTAAAAACATGGAAATACCTATACAGTCATCTGTATAAACATGGAAATGTCTACAATGCCATCTGTATACACCTGGAAATAACCACACAGCCATCTGTATAAACATGAAAATATCAACACTGCTATCTCTATAAACATGGAAATATCTACACCGCCATCTCTATAAACATGAAAATATCTACACTGCCATCTCCATAAACATGGAACTAACTACTCCGCCATCTGTATAAACATGGAAACATCTACACCGCCATCTGTGTGAATAAGGAAATATCTACAATGCCATCTGTATAAAGATATAAATATCTGCACCGCGAGCTGTATAAACTTGGAAATATCTACATCGCTATCTATTTAAACGTGAAAATACCATCACCGTTATCGGTATAAACATGGAAATATCTACAACGCCATCTATATAAACATGGAAATATCTACACCGCTATGTCTATAAACATGGAAATACCTACACCGCTATCTATATAAACATGGAAATATCTACACCAATATCTGTAAAAACATGGAAATATCTACACCGCTATCTGTATAAACATGGAAATATCTACACCGCGATCTGTATAAACATGGAAATAACTTCACCGTGATCTGCATAAACATGGAAATATCTACACCGCTATCTGTATAAACATGGTAATATCTACACCACCATCTATATAAACATGGAAATACCTACACCGCCATCTGTATAAACATGGAAATATCTACAATGCCATCTGTAGAAAGATGGAAATATCTACACCACAATCTGTATAAACATGTAAATATCTACACCGATATCTGTAAAAATATGGAAATATCTACACCGCTATCTGTATAAACATTGAAATATCTACACCGCGATCTGTATAAACATGGAAATATCTACACCGCGATCTGTATAAACATGGAAATATCTACACCGCTATCTGTATAAACATGGAAATATCTACAAAGCTCTCTCTATAAACATGGAAATATCGGCACCGACATCTGTATAAACATGGAAATACCTACAAAGTCATCTTTATAAACATGGAAATATCTACAGCGCCATCTCTATAAACATTGACAAATCTACACTGCCATCTGTAAAAACATGGAAATATCCACACAGTCATCTGAATAAACATGGAAATATCTAAACCACCATCTGTATAAACATGGAAATACCTACAATACCATCTGTATACACATGGAAATATCTACACAGACTTCTGTATAAATATGGAAATATCTACACGGCCATCTGTATAAACATGGAATTATCTACAGTGCCATCTGTAGAAAGATGGAAATATCTACACCGCTATCTCTATAAATATGGAAATATCTACACCGCCATCTCTATAAACATGACAATATCTACACTGCCATCTCCATAAAGATGGAAGTATCTACTCCGCCATGTTAATAAACACGGAAATATCTACACCACCATCTGTGTAAACATGGAAATATCTACGCCGCCATCTGTATAAACATGGAAATATCTAGACGGCCATCTGTGTATAGATGGAAATATCAACACCGCCATCTATACAAACATGGAAATATCTACACCGCTATCTCTATAAACATGGAAATATCTGCACTGCCATCTGTGAAAACATGGAAATACCTATACAGTCATCTGTATAAACATGGAAATATCTACAATGCCATGTGTATACACATGGAAATACCTACACAGACATCTGCATAAACATGTAAATATCTACACTGCTATCTCTATAAACATGGAAATATCTACACCGCCATCTCTATAAACATGAAAATATCTACACTGCAATCTCCATAAACATGGAACTAACTTCTCCGCCATCTGTATAAACATGGAAACATCTACACCGCCATCCGTGTGAATAAGGAAATATCTACAATGCCATCTGTATAAAGATATAAATATCTGCACCGCGAGCTGTATAAACATGGAAATATCTACATCGCTATCTATTTCAACGTGGAAATACCAACACCGCTATCGGTATAAACATGGAAATATCTACAACGCCATCTATATAAACATGGAAATATCTACACCGCTATGTCTATAAACATGGAAATACCTACACCGCTATCTCTATAAACATGGAAATATCTACACCAATATCTGTAAAAACATGGAAATATCTACACCGCTATCTGTATAAACATGGAAATATGTACACCGCGATCTGTATAAACATGGAAATAACTTCACCGTGATCTGCATAAACATGGAAATATCTACACCGCTATCTGTATAAACATGGTAATATCTACAACACCATCTATATAAACATGGTAATATCTACACCACCATCTATATAAACACGGAAATATCTACACCGCCATCTGTATAAACATGGAAATATCTACAATGCCATCTGTAGAAAGATGGAAATATCTATACCGCAATCTGTATAAACATGTAAATATCTACACCGATATCTGTAAAAATATGGAAATATCTACACCGCTATCTGTATAAACATTGAAATATCTACACTGCGATCTGTATAAACATGGAAATATCTACACCACGATCTGTATAAACATGGAAATATCTACACCGCTATCTGTATAAACATGGAAATATCTACAAAGCTCTCTCTATAAACATGGAAATATCTGCACCGCCATCTGTATAAACATGGAAATACCTACAAAGTCATCTGTATAAACATGGAAATATCTACAGCGCCATCTCTATAAACATTGACAAATCTACACTGCCATCTGTAAAAACATGGAAATATCCACACAGTCATCTGAATAAACATGGAAATATCTAAACCACCATCTGTATAAACATGGAAATACCTACAATACCATCTGTATACACATGGAAATATCTACACAGACTTCTGTATAAATATGGAAATATCTACACGGCCATCTGTATAAACATGGAATTACCTACAGTGCCATCTGTAGAAAGATGGAAATATCTACACCGCTATCTCTATAAATATGGAAATATCTACACCGCCATCTCTATAAACATGAAAATATCTACAGTGCCATCTCCATAAACATGGAACTAACTTCTCCGCCATCTGTATAAACATGGAAACATCTACACCGCCATCCGTGTGAATAAGGAAATATCTACAATGCCATCTGTATAAAGATATAAATATCTGCACCGCGAGCTGTATAAACATGGAAATATCTACATCGCTATCTATTTCAACGTGGAAATACCAACACCGCTATCGGTATAAACATGGAAATATCTACAACGCCATCTATATAAACATGGAAATATCTACACCGCTATGTCTATAAACATGGAAATACCTACACCGCTATCTCTATAAACATGGAAATATCTACACCAATATCTGTAAAAACATGGAAATATCTACACCGCTATCTGTATAAACATGGAAATATGTACACCGCGATCTGTATAAACATGGAAATAACTTCACCGTGATCTGCATAAACATGGAAATATCTACACCGCTATCTGTATAAACATGGTAATATCTACAACACCATCTATATAAACATGGTAATATCTACACCACCATCTATATAAACACGGAAATATCTACACCGCCATCTGTATAAACATGGAAATATCTACAATGCCATCTGTAGAAAGATGGAAATATCTATACCGCAATCTGTATAAACATGTAAATATCTACACCGATATCTGTAAAAATATGGAAATATCTACACCGCTATCTGTATAAACATTGAAATATCTACACTGCGATCTGTATAAACATGGAAATATCTACACCACGATCTGTATAAACATGGAAATATCTACACCGCTATCTGTATAAACATGGAAATATCTACAAAGCTCTCTCTATAAACATGGAAATATCTGCACCGCCATCTGTATAAACATGGAAATACCTACAAAGTCATCTGTATAAACATGGAAATATCTACAGCGCCATCTCTATAAACATTGACAAATCTACACTGCCATCTGTAAAAACATGGAAATATCCACACAGTCATCTGAATAAACATGGAAATATCTAAACCACCATCTGTATAAACATGGAAATACCTACAATACCATCTGTATACACATGGAAATATCTACACAGACTTCTGTATAAATATGGAAATATCTACACGGCCATCTGTATAAACATGGAATTACCTACAGTGCCATCTGTAGAAAGATGGAAATATCTACACCGCTATCTCTATAAATATGGAAATATCTACACCGCCATCTCTATAAACATGAAAATATCTACACTGCCATCTCCATAAAGATGGAAGTATGTACTCCACCATTTTAATAAACACGGAAATATCTACACCACCATATGTGTAAACATGGAAATATCTACGCCGCCATCTGTATAAACATGGAAATATCTAGACGGCCATCTGTGTATAGATGGAAATATCAACAACGCCATCTGTACAAATATGGAAATATCTACACCGCAATCTCTATAAACATGGAAATATCTGCACTGCCATCTGTAAAAACATGGAAATACCTATACAGTCATCTGTATAAACATGGAAATATCTACAAAGCCATCTGTATACACATGGAAATATCTACACAGCCATCTGTATAAACATGTAAATACCTACACTGCTATCTCTACATACATGGAAATATCTACACCGCCATCTCTATAAACATGAAAATATCTACACTGCCATCTCCATAAACATGGAACTAACTACTCCGCCATCTGTATAAACATGGAAACATCTACACCGCCATCTGTGTGAATAAGGAAATATCTACAATGCCATCTGTATAAAGATATAAATATCTGCACCACGAGCTGTATAAACTTGGAAATATATACATCGCTATCTATTTAAACGTGAAAATACCATCACCGCTATCGGTATAAACATGGAAATATCTACAACGCCATCTATATAAACATGGAAATATCTACACCGCTATGTCTATAAACATGGAAATACCTACACCGCTATCTATATAAACATGGAAATATCTAGACGGCCATGTGTGTATAGATGGAAATATCAACAACGCCATCTGTACAAATATGGAAATATCTACACCGCAATCTCTATAAACATGGAAATATCTGCACTGCCATCTGTAAAAACATGGAAATACCTATACAGTCATCTGTATAAACATGGAAATGTCTACAATGCCATCTGTATACACCTGGAAATAACTACACAGCCATCTGTATAAACATGAAAATATCAACACTGCTATCTCTATAAACATGGAAATATCTGCACCGCCATCTGTATAAACATGAAAATATCTACACTGCCATCTCCATAAACATGGAACTAACTACTCCGCCATCTGTATAAACATGGAAACATCTACACCGCCATCTGTGTGAATAAGGAAATATCTACAATGCCATCTGTATAAAGATATAAATATCTGCACCGCGAGCTGTATAAACTTGGAAATATCTACATCGCTATCTATTTAAACGTGAAAATACCATCACCGCTATCGGTATAAACATGGAAATATCTACAACGCCATCTATATAAACATGGAAATATCTACACCGCTATGTCTATAAACATGGAAATACCTACACCGCTATCTATATAAACATGGAAATATCTACACCAATATCTGTAAAAACATGGAAATATCTACACCGCTATCTGTATAAACATGGAAATATCTACACCGCGATCTGTATAAACATGGAAATAACTTCACCGTGATCTGCATAAACATGGAAATATCTACACCGCTATCTGTATAAACATGGTAATATCTACACCACCATCTATATAAACATGGAAATACCTACACCGCCATCTGTATAAACATGGAAATATCTACAATGCCATCTGTAGAAAGATGGAAATATCTACACCACAATCTGTATAAACATGTAAATATCTACACCGATATCTGTAAAAATATGGAAATATCTACACCGCTATCTGTATAAACATTGAAATATCTACACCGCGATCTGTATAAACATGGAAATATCTACACCGCGATCTGTATAAACATGGAAATATCTACACCGCTATCTGTATAAACATGGAAATATCTACAAAGCTCTCTCTATAAACATGGAAATATCGGCACCGCCATCTGTATAAACATGGAAATACCTACAAAGTCATCTTTATAAACATGGAAATATCTACAGAGCCATCTCTATAAACATTGACAAATCTACACTGCCATCTGTAAAAACATGGAAATATCCACACAGTCATCTGAATAAACATGGAAATATCTAAACCACCATCTGTATAAACATGGAAATACCTACAATACCATCTGTATACACATGGAAATATCTACACAGACTTCTGTATAAATATGGAAATATCTACACGGCCATCTGTATAAACATGGAATTATCTACAGTGCCATCTGTAGAAAGATGGAAATATCTACACCGCTATCTCTATAAATATGGAAATATCTACACCGCCATCTCTATAAACATGACAATATCTACACTGCCATCTCCATAAAGATGGAAGTATCTACTCCGCCATGTTAATAAACACGGAAATATCTACACCACCATCTGTGTAAACATGGAAATATCTACGCCGCCATCTGTATAAACATGGAAATATCTAGACGGCCATCTGTGTATAGATGGAAATATCAACACCGCCATCTATACAAACATGGAAATATCTACACCGCTATCTCTATAAACATGGAAATATCTGCACTGCCATCTGTGAAAACATGGAAATACCTATACAGTCATCTGTATAAACATGGAAATATCTACAATGCCATGTGTATACACATGGAAATACCTACACAGACATCTGCATAAACATGTAAATATCTACACTGCTATCTCTATAAACATGGAAATATCTACACCGCCATCTCTATAAACATGAAAATATCTACACTGCCATCTCCATAAACATGGAACTAACTTCTCCGCCATCTGTATAAACATGGAAACATCTACACCGCCATCCGTGTGAATAAGGAAATATCTACAATGCCATCTGTATAAAGATATAAATATCTGCACCGCGAGCTGTATAAACATGGAAATATCTACATCGCTATCTATTTAAACGTGGAAATACCAACACCGCTATCGGTATAAACATGGAAATATCTACAACGCCATCTATATAAACATGGAAATATCTACACCGCTATGTCTATAAACATGGAAATACCTACACAGCTATCTCTATAAACATGGAAATATCTACACCAATATCTGTAAAAACATGGAAATATCTACACCGCTATCTGTATAAACATGGAAATATGTACACCGCGATCTGTATAAACATGGAAATAACTTCACCGTGATCTGCATAAACATGGAAATATCTACACCGCTATCTGTATAAACATGGTAATATCTACAACACCATCTATATAAACATGGTAATATCTACACCACCATCTATATAAACACGGAAATATCTACACCGCCATCTGTATAAACATGGAAATATCTACAATGCCATCTGTAGAAAGATGGAAATATCTATACCGCAATCTGTATAAACATGTAAATATCTACACCGATATCTGTAAAAATATGGAAATATCTACACCGCTATCTGTATAAACATTGAAATATCTACACTGCGATCTGTATAAACATGGAAATATCTACACCACGATCTGTATAAACATGGAAATATCTACACCGCTATCTGTATAAACATGGACATATCTACAAAGCTCTCTCTATAAACATGGAAATATCTGCACCGCCATCTGTATAAACATGGAATACCTACAAAGTCATCTTTATAAACATGGAAATATCTACAGAGCAATCTCTATAAACATTGACAAATCTACACTGCCATCTGTAAAAACATGGAAATATCCACACAGTCATCTGAATAAACATGGAAATATCTAAACCACCATCTGTATAAACATGGAAATACCTACAATACCATCTGTATACACATGGAAATATCTACACAGACTTCTGTATAAATATGGAAATATCTACACGGCCACCTGTATAAACATGGAATTACCTACAGTGCCATCTGTAGAAAGATGGAAATATCTACACCGCTATCTCTATAAATATGGAAATATCTACACCGCCATCTCTATAAACATGAAAATATCTACACTGCCATCTCCATAAACATGGAACTAACTACTCCGCCATCTGTATAAACATGGAAACATCTACACCGCCATCTGTGTGAATAAGGAAATATCTACAATGCCATCTGTATAAAGATATAAATATCTGCACCGCGAGCTGTATAAACTTGGAAATATCTACATCGCTATCTATTTAAACGTGAAAATACCATCACCGCTATCGGTATAAACATGGAAATATCTACAACGCCATCTATATAAACATGGAAATATCTACACCGCTATGTCTATAAACATGGAAATACCTACACCGCTATCTATATAAACATGGAAATATCTACACCAATATCTGTAAAAACATGGAAATATCTACACCGCTATCTGTATAAACATGGAAATATCTACACCGCGATCTGTATAAACATGGAAATAACTTCACCGTGATCTGCATAAACATGGAAATATCTACACCGCTATCTGTATAAACATGGTAATATCTACACCACCATCTATATAAACATGGAAATACCTACACCGCCATCTGTATAAACATGGAAATATCTACAATGCCATCTGTAGAAAGATGGAAATATCTACACCACAATCTGTATAAACATGTAAATATCTACACCGATATCTGTAAAAATATGGAAATATCTACACCGCTATCTGTATAAACATTGAAATATCTACACCGCGATCTGTATAAACATGGAAATATCTACACCGCGATCTGTATAAACATGGAAATATCTACACCGCTATCTGTATAAACATGGAAATATCTACAAAGCTCTCTCTATAAACATGGAAATATCGGCACCGCCATCTGTATAAACATGGAAATACCTACAAAGTCATCTTTATAAACATGGAAATATCTACAGAGCCATCTCTATAAACATTGACAAATCTACACTGCCATCTGTAAAAACATGGAAATATCCACACAGTCATCTGAATAAACATGGAAATATCTAAACCACCATCTGTATAAACATGGAAATACCTACAATACCATCTGTATACACATGGAAATATCTACACAGACTTCTGTATAAATATGGAAATATCTACACGGCCATCTGTATAAACATGGAATTATCTACAGTGCCATCTGTAGAAAGATGGAAATATCTACACCGCTATCTCTATAAATATGGAAATATCTACACCGCCATCTCTATAAACATGACAATATCTACACTGCCATCTCCATAAAGATGGAAGTATCTACTCCGCCATGTTAATAAACACGGAAATATCTACACCACCATCTGTGTAAACATGGAAATATCTACGCCGCCATCTGTATAAACATGGAAATATCTAGACGGCCATCTGTGTATAGATGGAAATATCAACACCGCCATCTATACAAACATGGAAATATCTACACCGCTATCTCTATAAACATGGAAATATCTGCACTGCCATCTGTGAAAACATGGAAATACCTATACAGTCATCTGTATAAACATGGAAATATCTACAATGCCATGTGTATACACATGGAAATACCTACACAGACATCTGCATAAACATGTAAATATCTACACTGCTATCTCTATAAACATGGAAATATCTACACCGCCATCTCTATAAACATGAAAATATCTACACTGCCATCTCCATAAACATGGAACTAACTTCTCCGCCATCTGTATAAACATGGAAACATCTACACCGCCATCCGTGTGAATAAGGAAATATCTACAATGCCATCTGTATAAAGATATAAATATCTGCACCGCGAGCTGTATAAACATGGAAATATCTACATCGCTATCTATTTAAACGTGGAAATACCAACACCGCTATCGGTATAAACATGGAAATATCTACAACGCCATCTATATAAACATGGAAATATCTACACCGCTATGTCTATAAACATGGAAATACCTACACAGCTATCTCTATAAACATGGAAATATCTACACCAATATCTGTAAAAACATGGAAATATCTACACCGCTATCTGTATAAACATGGAAATATGTACACCGCGATCTGTATAAACATGGAAATAACTTCACCGTGATCTGCATAAACATGGAAATATCTACACCGCTATCTGTATAAACATGGTAATATCTACAACACCATCTATATAAACATGGTAATATCTACACCACCATCTATATAAACACGGAAATATCTACACCGCCATCTGTATAAACATGGAAATATCTACAATGCCATCTGTAGAAAGATGGAAATATCTATACCGCAATCTGTATAAACATGTAAATATCTACACCGATATCTGTAAAAATATGGAAATATCTACACCGCTATCTGTATAAACATTGAAATATCTACACTGCGATCTGTATAAACATGGAAATATCTACACCACGATCTGTATAAACATGGAAATATCTACACCGCTATCTGTATAAACATGGACATATCTACAAAGCTCTCTCTATAAACATGGAAATATCTGCACCGCCATCTGTATAAACATGGAATACCTACAAAGTCATCTTTATAAACATGGAAATATCTACAGAGCAATCTCTATAAACATTGACAAATCTACACTGCCATCTGTAAAAACATGGAAATATCCACACAGTCATCTGAATAAACATGGAAATATCTAAACCACCATCTGTATAAACATGGAAATACCTACAATACCATCTGTATACACATGGAAATATCTACACAGACTTCTGTATAAATATGGAAATATCTACACGGCCACCTGTATAAACATGGAATTACCTACAGTGCCATCTGTAGAAAGATGGAAATATCTACACCGCTATCTCTATAAATATGGAAATATCTACACCGCCATCTCTATAAACATGAAAATATCTACACTGCCATCTCCATAAAGATGGAAGTATCTACTCCACCATGTTAATAAACACGGAAATATCTACACCACCATCTGTGTAAACATGGAAATATCTACGCCGCCATCTGTATAAACATGGAAATATCTAGACGGCCATCTGTGTATAGATGGAAATATCAACACCGCCATCTGTACAAACATGGAAATATCTACACCGCTATCTCTATAAACATGGAAATATCTGCACTGCCATCTGTAAAAACATGGAAATACCTATACAGTCATCTGTATAAACATGGAAATGTCTACAATGCCATCTGTATACACCTGGAAATAACTACACAGCCATCTGTATAAACATGAAAATATCAACACTGCTATCTCTATAAACATGGAAATATCTACACCGCCATCTCTATAAACATGAAAATATCTACACTGCCATCTCCATAAACATGGAACTAACTACTCCGCCATCTGTATAAACATGGAAACATCTACACCGCCATCTGTGTGAATAAGGAAATATCTACAATGCCATCTGTATAAAGATATAAATATCTGCACCGCGAGCTGTATAAACTTGGAAATATCTACATCGCTATCTATTTAAACGTGAAAATACCATCACCGCTATCGGTATAAACATGGAAATATCTACAACGCCATCTATATAAACATGGAAATATCTACACCGCTATGTCTATAAACATGGAAATACCTACACCGCTATCTATATAAACATGGAAATATCTACACCAATATCTGTAAAAACATGGAAATATCTACACCGCTATCTGTATAAACATGGAAATATCTACACCGCGATCTGTATAAACATGGAAATAACTTCACCGTGATCTGCATAAACATGGAAATATCTACACCGCTATCTGTATAAACATGGTAATATCTACACCACCATCTATATAAACATGGAAATACCTACACCGCCATCTGTATAAACATGGAAATATCTACAATGCCATCTGTAGAAAGATGGAAATATCTACACCACAATCTGTATAAACATGTAAATATCTACACCGATATCTGTAAAAATATGGAAATATCTACACCGCTATCTGTATAAACATTGAAATATCTACACCGCGATCTGTATAAACATGGAAATATCTACACCGCGATCTGTATAAACATGGAAATATCTACACCGCTATCTGTATAAACATGGAAATATCTACAAAGCTCTCTCTATAAACATGGAAATATCGGCACCGACATCTGTATAAACATGGAAATACCTACAAAGTCATCTTTATAAACATGGAAATATCTACAGCGCCATCTCTATAAACATTGACAAATCTACACTGCCATCTGTAAAAACATGGAAATATCCACACAGTCATCTGAATAAACATGGAAATATCTAAACCACCATCTGTATAAACATGGAAATACCTACAATACCATCTGTATACACATGGAAATATCTACACAGACTTCTGTATAAATATGGAAATATCTACACGGCCATCTGTATAAACATGGAATTATCTACAGTGCCATCTGTAGAAAGATGGAAATATCTACACCGCTATCTCTATAAATATGGAAATATCTACACCGCCATCTCTATAAACATGACAATATCTACACTGCCATCTCCATAAAGATGGAAGTATGTACTCCACCATGTTAATAAACACGGAAATATCTACACCACCATCTGTGTAAACATGGAAATATCTACGCCGCCATCTGTATAAACATGGAAATATCTAGACGGCCATCTGTGTATAGATGGAAATATCAACACCGCCATCTATACAAACATGGAAATATCTACACCGCTATCTCTATAAACATGGAAATATCTGCTCTGCCATCTGTGAAAACATGGAAATACCTATACAGTCATCTGTATAAACATGGAAATATCTACAATGCCATGTGTATACACATGGAAATACCTACACAGACATCTGCATAAACATGTAAATATCTACACTGCTATCTCTATAAACATGGAAATATCTACACCGCCATCTCTATAAACATGAAAATATCTACACTGCCATCTCCATAAACATGGAACTAACTTCTCCGCCATCTGTATAAACATGGAAACATCTACACCGCCATCCGTGTGAATAAGGAAATATCTACAATGCCATCTGTATAAAGATATAAATATCTGCACCGCGAGCTGTATAAACATGGAAATATCTACATCGCTATCTATTTAAACGTGGAAATACCAACACCGCTATCGGTATAAACATGGAAATATCTACAACGCCATCTATATAAACATGGAAATATCTACACCGCTATGTCTATAAACATGGAAATACCTACACAGCTATCTCTATAAACATGGAAATATCTACACCAATATCTGTAAAAACATGGAAATATCTACACCGCTATCTGTATAAACATGGAAATATGTACACCGCGATCTGTATAAACATGGAAATAACTTAACCGTGATCTGCATAAACATGGAAATATCTACACCGCTATCTGTATAAACATGGTAATATCTACAACACCATCTATATAAACATGGTAATATCTACACCACCATCTATATAAACACGGAAATATCTACACCGCCATCTGTATAAACATGGAAATATCTACAATGCCATCTGTAGAAAGATGGAAATATCTATACCGCAATCTGTATAAACATGTAAATATCTACACCGATATCTGTAAAAATATGGAAATATCTACACCGCTATCTGTATAAACATTGAAATATCTACACTGCGATCTGTATAAACATGGAAATATCTACACCACGATCTGTATAAACATGGAAATATCTACACTGCTATCTGTACAAACATGGAAATATCTACAAAGCTCTCTCTATAAACATGGAAATATCTGCACCGCCATCTGTATAAACATGGAAATACCTACAAAGTCATCTGTATAAACATGGAAATATCTACAGCGCCATCTCTATAAACATTGACAAATCTACACTGCCATCTGTAAAAACATGGAAATATCCACACAGTCATCTGAATAAACATGGAAATATCTAAACCACCATCTGTATAAACATGGAAATACCTACAATACCATCTGTATACACATGGAAATATCTACACAGACTTCTGTATAAATATGGAAATATCTACACGGCCATCTGTATAAACATGGAATTACCTACAGTGCCATCTGTAGAAAGATGGAAATATCTACACCGCTATCTCTATAAATATGGAAATATCTACACCGCCATCTCTATAAACATGAAAATATCTACACTGCCATCTCCATAAAGATGGAAGTACCTACTCCACCATGTTAATAAACACGGAAATATCTACACCACCATATGTGTAAACATGGAAATATCTACGCCGCCATCTGTATAAACATGGAAATATCTAGACAGCCATCTGTGTATAGATGGAAATATCAACACCGCCATCTGTACAAACATGGAAATATCTACACCGCTATCTCTATAAACATGGAAATATCTGCACTGCCATCTGTAAAAACATGGAAATACCTATACAGTCATCTGTATAAACATGGAAATATCTACAAAGCCATCTGTATACACATGGAAATATCTACACAGCCATCTGTATAAACATGTAAATACCTACACTGCTATCTCTATATACATGGAAATATCTACACTGCCATTTCTATAAACATGAAAATATCTACACTGCCATCTCCATAAACATGGAACTAACTACTCCGCCATCTGTATAAACATGGAAACATCTACACCGCCATCTGTGTGAATAAGGAAATATCTACAATGCCATCTGTATAAAGATATAAATATCTGCACCGCGAGCTGTATAAACATGGAAATATCTACATCGCTATCTATTTAAACGTGGAAATACCAACACCGCTATCGGTATAAACATGGAAATATCTACAACGCCATCTATATAAACATGGAAATATCTACACCGCTATGTCTATAAACATGGAAATACCTACAAAGCTATCTCTATAAACATGGAAATATCTACACCAATATCTGTAAAAACATGGAAATATCTACACCGCTATCTGTATAAACATGGAAATATCTACACCGCGATCTGTATAAACATGGAAAAAACTTCACCGTGATCTGCATAAACATGGAAATATCTACACCGCTATCTGTATAAACATGGTAATATCTACACCACCATCTATATAAACATGGAAATACCTACACCGCCATCTGTATAAACATGGAAATATCTACAATGCCATCTGTAGAAAGATGGAAATATCTATACCGCAATCTGTATAAACATGTAAATATCTACACCGATATCTGTAAAAATATGGAAATATCTACACCGCTATCTGTATAAACATTGAAATATCTACACCGCGATCTGTATAAACATGGAAATATCTACACCGCGATCTGTATAAACATGGAAATATCTACACCGCTATCTGTAGAAACATGGACATATCTACAAAGCTCTCTCTATAAACATGGAAATATCTGCACCGCCATCTGTATAAACATGGAAATACCTACAAAGTCATCTTTATAAACATGGAAATATCTACAGAGCCATCTCTATAAACATTGACAAATCTACACTGCCATCTGTAAAAACATGGAAATATCCACACAGTCATCTGAATAAACATGGAAGTATCTAAACCACCATCTGTATAAACATGGAAATACCTACAATACCATCTGTATACACATGGAAATATCTACACAGACTTCTGTATAAATATGGAAATATCTACACGGCCATCTGTATAAACATGGAATTACCTACAGTGCCATCTGTAGAAAGATGGAAATATCTACACCGCTATCTCTATAAATATGGAAATATCTACACCGCCATCTCTATAAACATGAAAATATCTACACTGCCATCTCCATAAAGACGGAAGTATCTACTCCACCATGTTAATAAACACGGAAATATCTACACCAACATCTGTGTAAACATGGAAATATCTACGCCGCCATCTGTATAAACATGGAAATATCTAGACGGCCATCTGTGTATAGATGGAAATATCAACACCGCCATCTGTACAAACATGGAAATATCTACACCGCTATCTCTATAAACATGGAAATATCTGCACTGCCATCTGTAAAAACATGGAAATACCTATACAGTCATCTGTATAAACATGGAAATGTCTACAATGCCATCTGTATACACCTGGAAATAACCACACAGCCATCTGTATAAACATGAAAATATCAACACTGCTATCTCTATAAACATGGAAATATCTACACCGCCATCTCTATAAACATGAAAATATCTACACTGCCATCTCCATAAACATGGAACTAACTACTCCGCCATCTGTATAAACATGGAAACATCTACACCGCCATCTGTGTGAATAAGGAAATATCTACAATGCCATCTGTATAAAGATATAAATATCTGCACCGCGAGCTGTATAAACTTGGAAATATCTACATCGCTATCTATTTAAACGTGAAAATACCATCACCGTTATCGGTATAAACATGGAAATATCTACAACGCCATCTATATAAACATGGAAATATCTACACCGCTATGTCTATAAACATGGAAATACCTACACCGCTATCTATATAAACATGGAAATATCTACACCAATATCTGTAAAAACATGGAAATATCTACACCGCTATCTGTATAAACATGGAAATATCTACACCGCGATCTGTATAAACATGGAAATAACTTCACCGTGATCTGCATAAACATGGAAATATCTACACCGCTATCTGTATAAACATGGTAATATCTACACCACCATCTATATAAACATGGAAATACCTACACCGCCATCTGTATAAACATGGAAATATCTACAATGCCATCTGTAGAAAGATGGAAATATCTACACCACAATCTGTATAAACATGTAAATATCTACACCGATATCTGTAAAAATATGGAAATATCTACACCGCTATCTGTATAAACATTGAAATATCTACACCGCGATCTGTATAAACATGGAAATATCTACACCGCGATCTGTATAAACATGGAAATATCTACACCGCTATCTGTATAAACATGGAAATATCTACAAAGCTCTCTCTATAAACATGGAAATATCGGCACCGACATCTGTATAAACATGGAAATACCTACAAAGTCATCTTTATAAACATGGAAATATCTACAGCGCCATCTCTATAAACATTGACAAATCTACACTGCCATCTGTAAAAACATGGAAATATCCACACAGTCATCTGAATAAACATGGAAATATCTAAACCACCATCTGTATAAACATGGAAATACCTACAATACCATCTGTATACACATGGAAATATCTACACAGACTTCTGTATAAATATGGAAATATCTACACGGCCATCTGTATAAACATGGAATTATCTACAGTGCCATCTGTAGAAAGATGGAAATATCTACACCGCTATCTCTATAAATATGGAAATATCTACACCGCCATCTCTATAAACATGACAATATCTACACTGCCATCTCCATAAAGATGGAAGTATCTACTCCGCCATGTTAATAAACACGGAAATATCTACACCACCATCTGTGTAAACATGGAAATATCTACGCCGCCATCTGTATAAACATGGAAATATCTAGACGGCCATCTGTGTATAGATGGAAATATCAACACCGCCATCTATACAAACATGGAAATATCTACACCGCTATCTCTATAAACATGGAAATATCTGCACTGCCATCTGTGAAAACATGGAAATACCTATACAGTCATCTGTATAAACATGGAAATATCTACAATGCCATGTGTATACACATGGAAATACCTACACAGACATCTGCATAAACATGTAAATATCTACACTGCTATCTCTATAAACATGGAAATATCTACACCGCCATCTCTATAAACATGAAAATATCTACACTGCCATCTCCATAAACATGGAACTAACTTCTCCGCCATCTGTATAAACATGGAAACATCTACACCGCCATCCGTGTGAATAAGGAAATATCTACAATGCCATCTGTATAAAGATATAAATATCTGCACCGCGAGCTGTATAAACATGGAAATATCTACATCGCTATCTATTTCAACGTGGAAATACCAACACCGCTATCGGTATAAACATGGAAATATCTACAACGCCATCTATATAAACATGGAAATATCTACACCGCTATGTCTATAAACATGGAAATACCTACACCGCTATCTCTATAAACATGGAAATATCTACACCAATATCTGTAAAAACATGGAAATATCTACACCGCTATCTGTATAAACATGGAAATATGTACACCGCGATCTGTATAAACATGGAAATAACTTCACCGTGATCTGCATAAACATGGAAATATCTACACCGCTATCTGTATAAACATGGTAATATCTACAACACCATCTATATAAACATGGTAATATCTACACCACCATCTATATAAACACGGAAATATCTACACCGCCATCTGTATAAACATGGAAATATCTACAATGCCATCTGTAGAAAGATGGAAATATCTATACCGCAATCTGTATAAACATGTAAATATCTACACCGATATCTGTAAAAATATGGAAATATCTACACCGCTATCTGTATAAACATTGAAATATCTACACTGCGATCTGTATAAACATGGAAATATCTACACCACGATCTGTATAAACATGGAAATATCTACACCGCTATCTGTATAAACATGGAAATATCTACAAAGCTCTCTCTATAAACATGGAAATATCTGCACCGCCATCTGTATAAACATGGAAATACCTACAAAGTCATCTGTATAAACATGGAAATATCTACAGCGCCATCTCTATAAACATTGACAAATCTACACTGCCATCTGTAAAAACATGGAAATATCCACACAGTCATCTGAATAAACATGGAAATATCTAAACCACCATCTGTATAAACATGGAAATACCTACAATACCATCTGTATACACATGGAAATATCTACACAGACTTCTGTATAAATATGGAAATATCTACACGGCCATCTGTATAAACATGGAATTACCTACAGTGCCATCTGTAGAAAGATGGAAATATCTACAATGCCATCTGTAGAAAGATGGAAATATCTACACCACAATCTGTATAAACATGTAAATATCTACACCGATATCTGTAAAAATATGGAAATATCTACACCGCTATCTGTATAAACATTGAAATATCTACACCGCGATCTGTATAAACATGGAAATATCTACACCGCGATCTGTATAAACATGGAAATATCTACACCGCTATCTGTATAAACATGGAAATATCTACAAAGCTCTCTCTATAAACATGGAAATATCGGCACCGACATCTGTATAAACATGGAAATACCTACAAAGTCATCTTTATAAACATGGAAATATCTACAGCGCCATCTCTATAAACATTGACAAATCTACACTGCCATCTGTAAAAACATGGAAATATCCACACAGTCATCTGAATAAACATGGAAATATCTAAACCACCATCTGTATAAACATGGAAATACCTACAATACCATCTGTATACACATGGAAATATCTACACAGACTTCTGTATAAATATGGAAATATCTACACGGCCATCTGTATAAACATGGAATTATCTACAGTGCCATCTGTAGAAAGATGGAAATATCTACACCGCTATCTCTATAAATATGGAAATATCTACACCGCCATCTCTATAAACATGACAATATCTACACTGCCATCTCCATAAAGATGGAAGTATCTACTCCGCCATGTTAATAAACACGGAAATATCTACACCACCATCTGTGTAAACATGGAAATATCTACGCCGCCATCTGTATAAACATGGAAATATCTAGACGGCCATCTGTGTATAGATGGAAATATCAACACCGCCATCTATACAAACATGGAAATATCTACACCGCTATCTCTATAAACATGGAAATATCTGCACTGCCATCTGTGAAAACATGGAAATACCTATACAGTCATCTGTATAAACATGGAAATATCTACAATGCCATGTGTATACACATGGAAATACCTACACAGACATCTGCATAAACATGTAAATATCTACACTGCTATCTCTATAAACATGGAAATATCTACACCGCCATCTCTATAAACATGAAAATATCTACACTGCCATCTCCATAAACATGGAACTAACTTCTCCGCCATCTGTATAAACATGGAAACATCTACACCGCCATCCGTGTGAATAAGGAAATATCTACAATGCCATCTGTATAAAGATATAAATATCTGCACCGCGAGCTGTATAAACATGGAAATATCTACATCGCTATCTATTTCAACGTGGAAATACCAACACCGCTATCGGTATAAACATGGAAATATCTACAACGCCATCTATATAAACATGGAAATATCTACACCGCTATGTCTATAAACATGGAAATACCTACACCGCTATCTCTATAAACATGGAAATATCTACACCAATATCTGTAAAAACATGGAAATATCTACACCGCTATCTGTATAAACATGGAAATATGTACACCGCGATCTGTATAAACATGGAAATAACTTCACCGTGATCTGCATAAACATGGAAATATCTACACCGCTATCTGTATAAACATGGTAATATCTACAACACCATCTATATAAACATGGTAATATCTACACCACCATCTATATAAACACGGAAATATCTACACCGCCATCTGTATAAACATGGAAATATCTACAATGCCATCTGTAGAAAGATGGAAATATCTATACCGCAATCTGTATAAACATGTAAATATCTACACCGATATCTGTAAAAATATGGAAATATCTACACCGCTATCTGTATAAACATTGAAATATCTACACTGCGATCTGTATAAACATGGAAATATCTACACCACGATCTGTATAAACATGGAAATATCTACACCGCTATCTGTATAAACATGGAAATATCTACAAAGCTCTCTCTATAAACATGGAAATATCTGCACCGCCATCTGTATAAACATGGAAATACCTACAAAGTCATCTGTATAAACATGGAAATATCTACAGCGCCATCTCTATAAACATTGACAAATCTACACTGCCATCTGTAAAAACATGGAAATATCCACACAGTCATCTGAATAAACATGGAAATATCTAAACCACCATCTGTATAAACATGGAAATACCTACAATACCATCTGTATACACATGGAAATATCTACACAGACTTCTGTATAAATATGGAAATATCTACACGGCCATCTGTATAAACATGGAATTACCTACAGTGCCATCTGTAGAAAGATGGAAATATCTACACCGCTATCTCTATAAATATGGAAATATCTACACCGCCATCTCTATAAACATGAAAATATCTACAGTGCCATCTCCATAAACATGGAACTAACTTCTCCGCCATCTGTATAAACATGGAAACATCTACACCGCCATCCGTGTGAATAAGGAAATATCTACAATGCCATCTGTATAAAGATATAAATATCTGCACCGCGAGCTGTATAAACATGGAAATATCTACATCGCTATCTATTTCAACGTGGAAATACCAACACCGCTATCGGTATAAACATGGAAATATCTACAACGCCATCTATATAAACATGGAAATATCTACACCGCTATGTCTATAAACATGGAAATACCTACACCGCTATCTCTATAAACATGGAAATATCTACACCAATATCTGTAAAAACATGGAAATATCTACACCGCTATGTGTATAAACATGGAAATATGTACACCGCGATCTGTATAAACATGGAAATAACTTCACCGTGATCTGCATAAACATGGAAATATCTACACCGCTATCTGTATAAACATGGTAATATCTACAACACCATCTATATAAACATGGTAATATCTACACCACCATCTATATAAACACGGAAATATCTACACCGCCATCTGTATAAACATGGAAATATCTACAATGCCATCTGTAGAAAGATGGAAATATCTATACCGCAATCTGTATAAACATGTAAATATCTACACCGATATCTGTAAAAATATGGAAATATCTACACCGCTATCTGTATAAACATTGAAATATCTACACTGCGATCTGTATAAACATGGAAATATCTACACCACGATCTGTATAAACATGGAAATATCTACACCGCTATCTGTATAAACATGGAAATATCTACAAAGCTCTCTCTATAAACATGGAAATATCTGCACCGCCATCTGTATAAACATGGAAATACCTACAAAGTCATCTGTATAAACATGGAAATATCTACAGCGCCATCTCTATAAACATTGACAAATCTACACTGCCATCTGTAAAAACATGGAAATATCCACACAGTCATCTGAATAAACATGGAAATATCTAAACCACCATCTGTATAAACATGGAAATACCTACAATACCATCTGTATACACATGGAAATATCTACACAGACTTCTGTATAAATATGGAAATATCTACACGGCCATCTGTATAAACATGGAATTACCTACAGTGCCATCTGTAGAAAGATGGAAATATCTACACCGCTATCTCTATAAATATGGAAATATCTACACCGCCATCTCTATAAACATGAAAATATCTACACTGCCATCTCCATAAAGATGGAAGTATGTACTCCACCATTTTAATAAACACGGAAATATCTACACCACCATATGTGTAAACATGGAAATATCTACGCCGCCATCTGTATAAACATGGAAATATCTAGACGGCCATCTGTGTATAGATGGAAATATCAACAACGCCATCTGTACAAATATGGAAATATCTACACCGCAATCTCTATAAACATGGAAATATCTGCACTGCCATCTGTAAAAACATGGAAATACCTATACAGTCATCTGTATAAACATGGAAATATCTACAAAGCCATCTGTATACACATGGAAATATCTACACAGCCATCTGTATAAACATGTAAATACCTACACTGCTATCTCTACATACATGGAAATATCTACACCGCCATCTCTATAAACATGAAAATATCTACACTGCCATCTCCATAAACATGGAACTAACTACTCCGCCATCTGTATAAACATGGAAACATCTACACCGCCATCTGTGTGAATAAGGAAATATCTACAATGCCATCTGTATAAAGATATAAATATCTGCACCACGAGCTGTATAAACTTGGAAATATATACATCGCTATCTATTTAAACGTGAAAATACCATCACCGCTATCGGTATAAACATGGAAATATCTACAACGCCATCTATATAAACATGGAAATATCTACACCGCTATGTCTATAAACATGGAAATACCTACACCGCTATCTATATAAACATGGAAATATCTAGACGGCCATGTGTGTATAGATGGAAATATCAACAACGCCATCTGTACAAATATGGAAATATCTACACCGCAATCTCTATAAACATGGAAATATCTGCACTGCCATCTGTAAAAACATGGAAATACCTATACAGTCATCTGTATAAACATGGAAATGTCTACAATGCCATCTGTATACACCTGGAAATAACTACACAGCCATCTGTATAAACATGAAAATATCAACACTGCTATCTCTATAAACATGGAAATATCTGCACCGCCATCTGTATAAACATGAAAATATCTACACTGCCATCTCCATAAACATGGAACTAACTACTCCGCCATCTGTATAAACATGGAAACATCTACACCGCCATCTGTGTGAATAAGGAAATATCTACAATGCCATCTGTATAAAGATATAAATATCTGCACCGCGAGCTGTATAAACTTGGAAATATCTACATCGCTATCTATTTAAACGTGAAAATACCATCACCACTATCGGTATAAACATGGAAATATCTACAACGCCATCTATATAAACATGGAAATATCTACACCGCTATGTCTATAAACATGGAAATACCTACACCGCTATCTATATAAACATGGAAATATCTACACCAATATCTGTAAAAACATGGAAATATCTACACCGCTATCTGTATAAACATGGAAATATCTACACCGCGATCTGTATAAACATGGAAATAACTTCACCGTGATCTGCATAAACATGGAAATATCTACACCGCTATCTGTATAAACATGGTAATATCTACACCACCATCTATATAAACATGGAAATACCTACACCGCCATCTGTATAAACATGGAAATATCTACAATGCCATCTGTAGAAAGATGGAAATATCTACACCACAATCTGTATAAACATGTAAATATCTACACCGATATCTGTAAAAATATGGAAATATCTACACCGCTATCTGTATAAACATTGAAATATCTACACCGCGATCTGTATAAACATGGAAATATCTACACCGCGATCTGTATAAACATGGAAATATCTACACCGCTATCTGTATAAACATGGAAATATCTACAAAGCTCTCTCTATAAACATGGAAATATCGGCACCGCCATCTGTATAAACATGGAAATACCTACAAAGTCATCTTTATAAACATGGAAATATCTACAGAGCCATCTCTATAAACATTGACAAATCTACACTGCCATCTGTAAAAACATGGAAATATCCACACAGTCATCTGAATAAACATGGAAATATCTAAACCACCATCTGTATAAACATGGAAATACCTACAATACCATCTGTATACACATGGAAATATCTACACAGACTTCTGTATAAATATGGAAATATCTACACGGCCATCTGTATAAACATGGAATTATCTACAGTGCCATCTGTAGAAAGATGGAAATATCTACACCGCTATCTCTATAAATATGGAAATATCTACACCGCCATCTCTATAAACATGACAATATCTACACTGCCATCTCCATAAAGATGGAAGTATCTACTCCGCCATGTTAATAAACACGGAAATATCTACACCACCATCTGTGTAAACATGGAAATATCTACGCCGCCATCTGTATAAACATGGAAATATCTAGACGGCCATCTGTGTATAGATGGAAATATCAACACCGCCATCTATACAAACATGGAAATATCTACACCGCTATCTCTATAAACATGGAAATATCTGCACTGCCATCTGTGAAAACATGGAAATACCTATACAGTCATCTGTATAAACATGGAAATATCTACAATGCCATGTGTATACACATGGAAATACCTACACAGACATCTGCATAAACATGTAAATATCTACACTGCTATCTCTATAAACATGGAAATATCTACACCGCCATCTCTATAAACATGAAAATATCTACACTGCCATCTCCATAAACATGGAACTAACTTCTCCGCCATCTGTATAAACATGGAAACATCTACACCGCCATCCGTGTGAATAAGGAAATATCTACAATGCCATCTGTATAAAGATATAAATATCTGCACCGCGAGCTGTATAAACATGGAAATATCTACATCGCTATCTATTTAAACGTGGAAATACCAACACCGCTATCGGTATAAACATGGAAATATCTACAACGCCATCTATATAAACATGGAAATATCTACACCGCTATGTCTATAAACATGGAAATACCTACACAGCTATCTCTATAAACATGGAAATATCTACACCAATATCTGTAAAAACATGGAAATATCTACACCGCTATCTGTATAAACATGGAAATATGTACACCGCGATCTGTATAAACATGGAAATAACTTCACCGTGATCTGCATAAACATGGAAATATCTACACCGCTATCTGTATAAACATGGTAATATCTACAACACCATCTATATAAACATGGTAATATCTACACCACCATCTATATAAACACGGAAATATCTACACCGCCATCTGTATAAACATGGAAATATCTACAATGCCATCTGTAGAAAGATGGAAATATCTATACCGCAATCTGTATAAACATGTAAATATCTACACCGATATCTGTAAAAATATGGAAATATCTACACCGCTATCTGTATAAACATTGAAATATCTACACTGCGATCTGTATAAACATGGAAATATCTACACCACGATCTGTATAAACATGGAAATATCTACACCGCTATCTGTATAAACATGGAAATATCTACAAAGCTCTCTCTATAAACATGGAAATATCTGCACCGCCATCTGTATAAACATGGAAATACCTACAAAGTCATCTGTATAAACATGGAAATATCTACAGCGCCATCTCTATAAACATTGACAAATCTACACTGCCATCTGTAAAAACATGGAAATATCCACACAGTCATCTGAATAAACATGGAAATATCTAAACCACCATCTGTATAAACATGGAAATACCTACAATACCATCTGTATACACATGGAAATATCTACACAGACTTCTGTATAAATATGGAAATATCTACACGGCCATCTGTATAAACATGGAATTACCTACAGTGCCATCTGTAGAAAGATGGAAATATCTACACCGCTATCTCTATAAATATGGAAATATCTACACCGCCATCTCTACAAACATGAAAATATCTACACTGCCATCTCCATAAAGATGGAAGTACCTACTCCACCATGTTAATAAACACGGAAATATCTACACCACCATATGTGTAAACATGGAAATATCTACGCCGCCATCTGTATAAACATGGAAATATCTAGACGGCCATCTGTGTATAGATGGAAATATCAACACCGCCATCTGTACAAACATGGAAATATCTACACCGCTATCTCTATAAACATGGAAATATCTGCACTGCCATCTGTAAAAACATGGAAATACCTATACAGTCATCTGTATAAACATGGAAATATCTACAAAGCCATCTGTATACACATGGAAATATCTACACCGCTATGTCTATAAACATGGAAATACCTACACAGCTATCTCTATAAACATGGAAATATCTACACCAATATCTGTAAAAACATGGAAATATCTACACCGCTATCTGTATAAACATGGAAATATCTACACCGCGATCTGTATAAACATGGAAAAATCTTCACCGTGATCTGCATAAACATGGAAATATCTACACCGCTATCTGTATAAACATGGTAATATCTACACCACCATCTATATAAACATGGAAATACCTACACCGCCATCTGTATAAACATGGAAATATCTACAATGCCATCTGTAGAAAGATGGAAATATCTATACCGCAATCTGTATAAACATGTAAATATCTACACCGATATCTGTAAAAATATGGAAATATCTACACCGCTATCTGTATAAACATTGAAATATCTACACCGCGATCTGTATAAACATGGAAATATCTACACCGCGATCTGTATAAACATGGAAATATCTACACCGCTATCTGTAGAAACATGGACATATCTACAAAGCTCTCTCTATAAACATGGAAATATCTGCACCGCCATCTGTATAAACATGGAAATACCTACAAAGTCATCTTTATAAACATGGAAATATCTACAGAGCCATCTCTATAAACATTGACAAATCTACACTGCCATCTGTAAAAACATGGAAATATCCACACAGTCATCTGAATAAACATGGAAATATCTAAACCACCATCTGTATAAACATGGAAATACCTACAATACCATCTGTATACACATGGAAATATCTACACAGACTTCTGTATAAATATGGAAATATCTACACGGCCATCTGTATAAACATGGAATTACCTACAGTGCCATCTGTAGAAAGATGGAAATATCTACACCGCTATCTCTATAAATATGGAAATATCTACACCGCCATCTCTATAAACATGAAAATATCTACACTGCCATCTCCATAAAGATGGAAGTATCTACTCCACCATGTTAATAAACACGGAAATATCTACACCACCATCTGTGTAAACATGGAAATATCTACGCCGCCATCTGTATAAACATGGAAATATCTAGACGGCCATCTGTGTATAGATGGAAATATCAACACCGCCATCTGTACAAACATGGAAATATCTACACCGCTATCTCTATAAACATGGAAATATCTGCACTGCCATCTGTAAAAACATGGAAATACCTATACAGTCATCTGTATAAACATGGAAATGTCTACAATGCCATCTGTATACACCTGGAAATAACTACACAGCCATCTGTATAAACATGAAAATATCAACACTGCTATCTCTATAAACATGGAAATATCTACACCGCCATCTCTATAAACATGAAAATATCTACACTGCCATCTCCATAAACATGGAACTAACTACTCCGCCATCTGTATAAACATGGAAACATCTACACCGCCATCTGTGTGAATAAGGAAATATCTACAATGCCATCTGTATAAAGATATAAATATCTGCACCGCGAGCTGTATAAACTTGGAAATATCTACATCGCTATCTATTTAAACGTGAAAATACCATCACCGCTATCGGTATAAACATGGAAATATCTACAACGCCATCTATATAAACATGGAAATATCTACACCGCTATGTCTATAAACATGGAAATACCTACACCGCTATCTATATAAACATGGAAATATCTACACCAATATCTGTAAAAACATGGAAATATCTACACCGCTATCTGTATAAACTTGGAAATATCTACACCGCGATCTGTATAAACATGGAAATAACTTCACCGTGATCTGCATAAACATGGAAATATCTACACCGCTATCTGTATAAACATGGTAATATCTACACCACCATCTATATAAACATGGAAATACCTACACCGCCATCTGTATAAACATGGAAATATCTACAATGCCATCTGTAGAAAGATGGAAATATCTACACCACAATCTGTATAAACATGTAAATATCTACACCGATATCTGTAAAAATATGGAAATATCTACACCGCTATCTGTATAAACATTGAAATATCTACACCGCGATCTGTATAAACATGGAAATATCTACACCGCGATCTGTATAAACATGGAAATATCGGCACCGACATCTGTATAAACATGGAAATACCTACAAAGTCATCTTTATAAACATGGAAATATCTACAGCGCCATCTCTATAAACATTGACAAATCTACACTGCCATCTGTAAAAACATGGAAATATCCACACAGTCATCTGAATAAACATGGAAATATCTAAACCACCATCTGTATAAACATGGAAATACCTACAATACCATCTGTATACACATGGAAATATCTACACAGACTTCTGTATAAATATGGAAATATCTACACGGCCATCTGTATAAACATGGAATTATCTACAGTGCCATCTGTAGAAAGATGGAAATATCTACACCGCTATCTCTATAAATATGGAAATATCTACACCGCCATCTCTATAAACATGACAATATCTACACTGCCATCTCCATAAAGATGGAAGTATCTACTCCGCCATGTTAATAAACACGGAAATATCTACACCACCATCTGTGTAAACATGGAAATATCTACGCCGCCATCTGTATAAACATGGAAATATCTAGACGGCCATCTGTGTATAGATGGAAATATCAACACCGCCATCTATACAAACATGGAAATATCTACACCGCTATCTCTATAAACATGGAAATATCTGCACTGCCATCTGTGAAAACATGGAAATACCTATACAGTCATCTGTATAAACATGGAAATATCTACAATGCCATGTGTATACACATGGAAATACCTACACAGACATCTGCATAAACATGTAAATATCTACACTGCTATCTCTATAAACATGGAAATATCTACACCGCCATCTCTAT
Source organism: Pan paniscus (assembly GCF_029289425.2). NCBI lineage: Eukaryota > Metazoa > Chordata > Mammalia > Primates > Hominidae > Pan > Pan paniscus. Next base: position 428,248 of record NC_073256.2, read on the forward strand.
AAACATGAAAATATCTACACTGCCATCTCCATAAACATGGAACTAACTTCTCCGCCATCTGTATAAACATGGAAACATCTACACCGCCATCCGTGTGAATAAGGAAATATCTACAATGCCATCTGTATAAAGATATAAATATCTGCACCGCGAGCTGTATAAACATGGAAATATCTACATCGCTATCTATTTCAACGTGGAAATACCAACACCGCTATCGGTATAAACATGGAAATATCTACAACGCCATCTATATAAACATGGAAATATCTACACCGCTATGTCTATAAACATGGAAATACCTACACAGCTATCTCTATAAACATGGAAATATCTACACCAATATCTGTAAAAACATGGAAATATCTACACCGCTATCTGTATAAACATGGATATATGTACACCGCGATCTGTATAAACATGGAAATAACTTCACCGTGATCTGCATAAACATGGAAATATCTACACCGCTATCTGTATAAACATGGTAATATCTACAACACCATCTATATAAACATGGTAATATCTACACCACCATCTATATAAACACGGAAATATCTACACCGCCATCTGTATAAACATGGAAATATCTACAATGCCATCTGTAGAAAGATGGAAATATCTATACCGCAATCTGTATAAACGTAAATATCTACACCGATATCTGTAAAAATATGGAAATATCTACACCGCTATCTGTATAAACATTGAAATATCTACACTGCGATCTGTATAAACATGGAAATATCTACACCACGATCTGTATAAACATGGAAATATCTACAAAGCTCTCTCTATAAACATGGAAATATCTGCACCGCCATCTGTATAAACATGGAAATACCTACAAAGTCATCTGTATAAACATGGAAATATCTACAGCGCCATCTCTATAAACATTGACAAATCTACACTGCCATCTGTAAAAACATGGAAATATCCACACAGTCATCTGAATAAACATGGAAATATCTAAACCACCATCTGTATAAACATGGAAATACCTACAATACCATCTGTATACACATGGAAATATCTACACAGACTTCTGTATAAATATGGAAATATCTACACGGCCATCTGTATAAACATGGAATTACCTACAGTGCCATCTGTAGAAAGATGGAAATATCTACACCGCTATCTCTATAAATATGGAAATATCTACACCGCCATCTCTATAAACATGAAAATATCTACACTGCCATCTCCATAAAGATGGAAGTATGTACTCCACCATTTTAATAAACACGGAAATATCTACACCACCATATGTGTAAACATGGAAATATCTATGCCGCCATCTGTATAAACATGGAAATATCTAGACGGCCATCTGTGTATAGATGGAAATATCAACAACGCCATCTGTACAAATATGGAAATATCTACACCGCAATCTCTATAAACATGGAAATATCTGCACTGCCATCTGTAAAAACATGGAAATACCTATACAGTCATCTGTATAAACATGGAAATATCTACAAAGCCATCTGTATACACATGGAAATATCTACACAGCCATCTGTATAAACATGTAAATACCTACACTGCTATCTCTACATACATGGAAATATCTACACCGCCATCTCTATAAACATGAAAATATCTACACTGCCATCTCCATAAACATGGAACTAACTACTCCGCCATCTGTATAAACATGGAAACATCTACACCGCCATCTGTGTGAATAAGGAAATATCTACAATGCCATCTGTATAAAGATATAAATATCTGCACCGCGAGCTGTATAAACTTGGAAATATATACATCGCTATCTATTTAAACGTGAAAATACCATCACCGCTATCGGTATAAACATGGAAATATCTACAACGCCATCTATATAAACATGGAAATATCTACACCGCTATGTCTATAAACATGGAAATACCTACACCGCTATCTATATAAACATGGAAATATCTAGACGGCCATGTGTGTATAGATGGAAATATCAACAACGCCATCTGTACAAATATGGAAATATCTACACCGCAATCTCTATAAACATGGAAATATCTGCACTGCCATCTGTAAAAACATGGAATTACCTATACAGTCATCTGTATAAACATGGAAATGTCTACAATGCCATCTGTATACACCTGGAAATAACTACACAGCCATCTGTATAAACATGTAAATATCTACACTGCTATCTCTATAAACATGGAAATATCTACACCGCCATGTCTATAAACATGAAAATATCTACACTGCCATCTCCATAAACATGGAACTAACTACACCGCCATCTGTATAAACATGGAAACATCTACACCGCCATCTGTGTGAATAAGGAAATATCTACAATGCCATCTGTATAAAGATATAAATACCTGCACCGCGAGCTGTATAAACATGGAAATATCTACATCGCTATCTATTTAAACGTGAAAATACCATCACCGCTATCGGTATAAACATGGAAATATCTACAACGCCATCTATATAAACATGGAAATATCTACACCGCTATGTCTATAAACATGGAAATACCTACACCGCTATCTATATAAACATGGAAATATCTACACCAATATCTGTAAAAACATGGAAATATCTACACCGCTATCTGTATAAACATGGAAATATCTACACCGCGATCTGTATAAACATGGAAATAACTTCACCGTGATCTGCATAAACATGGAAATATCTACACCGCTATCTGTATAAACATGGTAATATCTACACCACCATCTATATAAACATGGAAATACCTACACCGCCATCTGTATAAACATGGAAATATCTACAATGCCATCTGTAGAAAGATGGAAATATCTACACCACAATCTGTATAAACATGTAAATATCTACACCGATATCTGTAAAAATATGGAAATATCTACACCGCTATCTGTATAAACATTGAAATATCTACACCGCGATCTGTATAAACATGGAAATATCTACACCGCGATCTGTATAAACATGGAAATATCTACACCGCTATCTGTATAAACATGGAAATATCTACAAAGCTCTCTCTATAAACATGGAAATATCTGCACCGCCATCTGTATAAACATGGAAATACCTACAAAGTCATCTTTATAAACATGGAAATATCTACAGAGCCATCTCTATAAACATTGACAAATCTACACTGCCATCTGTAAAAACATGGAAATATCCACACAGTCATCTGAATAAACATGGAAATATCTAAACCACCATCTGTATAAACATGGAAATACCTACAATACCATCTGTATACACATGGAAATATCTACACAGACTTCTGTATAAATATGGAAATATCTACACGGCCATCTGTATAAACATGGAATTATCTACAGTGCCATCTGTAGAAAGATGGAAATATCTACACCGCTATCTCTATAAATATGGAAATATCTACACCGCCATCTCTATAAACATGACAATATCTACACTGCCATCTCCATAAAGATGGAAGTATCTACTCCGCCATGTTAATAAACACGGAAATATCTACACCACCATCTGTGTAAACATGGAAATATCTACGCCGCCATCTGTATAAACATGGAAATATCTAGACGGCCATCTGTGTATAGATGGAAATATCAACACCGCCATCTATACAAACATGGAAATATCTACACCGCTATTTCTATAAACATGGAAATATCTGCACTGCCATCTGTGAAAACATGGAAATACCTATACAGTCATCTGTATAAACATGGAAATATCTACAATGCCATGTGTATACACATGGAAATACCTACACAGACATCTGCATAAACATGTAAATATCTACACTGCTATCTCTATAAACATGGAAATATCTACACCGCCATCTCTATAAACATGAAAATATCTACACTGCCATCTCCATAAACATGGAACTAACTTCTCCGCCATCTGTATAAACATGGAAACATCTACACCGCCATCCGTGTGAATAAGGAAATATCTACAATGCCATCTGTATAAAGATATAAATATCTGCACCGCGAGCTGTATAAACATGGAAATATCTACATCGCTATCTATTTAAACGTGGAAATACCAACACCGCTATCGGTATAAACATGGAAATATCTACAACGCCATCTATATAAACATGGAAATATCTACACCGCTATGTCTATAAACATGGAAATACCTACACAGCTATCTCTATAAACATGGAAATATCTACACCAATATCTGTAAAAACATGGAAATATCTACACCGCTATCTGTATAAACATGGAAATATGTACACCGCGATCTGTATAAACATGGAAATAACTTCACCGTGATCTGCATAAACATGGAAATATCTACACCGCTATCTGTATAAACATGGTAATATCTACAACACCATCTATATAAACATGGTAATATCTACACCACCATCTATATAAACACGGAAATATCTACACCGCCATCTGTATAAACATGGAAATATCTACAATGCCATCTGTAGAAAGATGGAAATATCTATACCGCAATCTGTATAAACATGTAAATATCTACACCGATATCTGTAAAAATATGGAAATATCTACACCGCTATCTGTATAAACATTGAAATATCTACACTGCGATCTGTATAAACATGGAAATATCTACACCACGATCTGTATAAACATGGAAATATCTACACCGCTATCTGTATAAACATGGAAATATCTACAAAGCTCTCTCTATAAACATGGAAATATCTGCACCGCCATCTGTATAAACATGGAAATACCTACAAAGTCATCTGTATAAACATGGAAATATCTACAGCGCCATCTCTATAAACATTGACAAATCTACACTGCCATCTGTAATAACATGGAAATATCCACACAGTCATCTGAATAAACATGGAAATATCTAAATCACCATCTGTATAAACATGGAAATACCTACAATACCATCTGTATACACATGGAAATATCTACACAGACTTCTGTATAAATATGGAAATATCTACACGGCCATCTGTATAAACATGGAATTACCTACAGTGCCATCTGTAGAAAGATGGAAATATCTACACCGCTATCTCTATAAATATGGAAATATCTACACCGCCATCTCTATAAACATGAAAATATCTACACTGCCATCTCCATAAAGATGGAAGTATGTACTCCACCATTTTAATAAACACGGAAATATCTACACCACCATATGTGTAAACATGGAAATATCTACGCCGCCATCTGTATAAACATGGAAATATCTAGACGGCCATCTGTGTATAGATGGAAATATCAACAACGCCATCTGTACAAATATGGAAATATCTACACCGCAATCTCTATAAACATGGAAATATCTGCACTGCCATCTGTAAAAACATGGAAATACCTATACAGTCCTCTGTATAAACATGGAAATATCTACAAAGCCATCTGTATACACATGGAAATATCTACACAGCCATCTGTATAAACATGTAAATACCTACACTGCTATTTCTACATACATGGAAATATCTACACCGCCATCTCTATAAACATGAAAATATCTACACTGCCATCTCCATAAACATGGAACTAACTACTCCGCCATCTGTATAAACATGGAAACATCTACACCGCCATCTGTGTGAATAAGGAAATATCTACAATGCCATCTGTATAAAGATATAAATATCTGCACCGCAAGCTGTATAAACATGGAAATAACTACATTGCTATCTATTTAAACGTGAAAATACCATCACCGCTATCGGTATAAACATGGAAATATCTACAACGCCATCTATATAAACATGGAAATATCTACACCACTATGTCTATAAACATGGAAATACGTACACCGCTATCTCTATAAACATGGTAATATCTACACCAATATCTGTAAAAACATGGAAATATCTACACCGCTATCTGTATAAACATGGAAATATCTACAAAGCTCTCTCTATAAATATGGAAATATCTGCACCGCCATCTGTATAAACATGGAAATACCTACAAAGTCATCTGTATAAACATGGAAATATCTACAGCGCCATCTCTATAAACATTGACAAATCTACACTGCCATCTGTAAAAACATGGAAATATCCACACAGTCATCTGAATAAACATGGAAATATCTAAACCACCATCTGTATAAACATGGAAATACCTACAACACCATCTGTATACACATGGAAATATCTACACAGACTTCTGTATAAATATGGAAATATCTACACGGCCATCTGTATAAACATGGAATTACCTACAGTGCCATCTGTAGAAAGATGGAAATATCTACACCGCTATCTCTAAAAATATGGAAATATCTACACCGCCATCTCTATAAACATGAAAATATCTACACTGCCATCTCCATAAAGATGGAAGTATCTACTCCACCATGTTAATAAACACGGAAATATCTACACCACCATATGTGTAAACATGGAAATATCTATGCCGTCATCTGTATAAACATGGAAATATCTAGACGGCCATCTGTGTATAGATGGAAATATCAACACCGCCATCTGTACAAACATGGAAATATCTACACCGCTATCTCTATAAACATGGAAATATCTGCACTGCCATCTGTAAAAACATGGAATACCTATACAGTCATCTGTATAAACATGGAAATATCTACAAAGCCATCTGTATACACATGGAAATATCTACACAGCCATCTGTATAAACATGTAAATATCTACACTTCTATCTCTATAAACATGGAAATACCTACAATGCCATCTGTATACACATGGAAATATCTACACAGCCATCTGTATAAACATGTAAATATTTACACTGCTATCTCTATAAACATGGAAATATCTTCACCGCCATCTCTACAAACATGAAAATATCTACACTGCCATCTCCATAAACATGGAACTAACTTCTCCGCCATCTGTATAAACATGGAAACATCGACACCGCCATCAGTGTGAATAAGGAAATATCTACAATGCCATCTGTATAAAGATATAAATATCTGCACCGCGAACTGTATAAACATGGAAATATCTACATCGCTATCTGTATAAACGTGGAAATACCAACACCGCTATCAGTACAAACAAGGAAATATCTACAACGCCATCTATATAAACATGGAAATAACTACACCGCTATGTCTATAAACTTGGAAATACCTACACCGCGATCTGTATAAACATGGAAATATCTACACCGCGATCTGTATAAACATGGAAATATCTACACCGCTATCTGTATAAACATGGAAATATCTACACAGCTATCTCTATAAACATTAAAATATCTACACGGCCGTCTGCATAAACATGGAAATACCTACAAAGTCATCGGTATAAACATGGAAATATCTACACAGCCATCTGTATAAACATGGAAATATCTACACAGCCATCTGTATATACATGGAAATATCTACAACACTATCTGTATAAACATGGAAATAACTACACCACTAATTGTATAAACAAGGAAATATCTACACCGTGATCTGTATAAACATGGAAATACCTACAAAGTCATCGGTATAAACATGGAAATATCTACACAGCCATCTGTATAAACATGGAAATATCTACACAGCCATCTGTATATACATGGAAATATCTACACCACTATCTGTATAAACATGGAAATAACTACACCGCTAATTGTATAAACAAGGAAATATCTACACCGTGATCTGTATAAACATGGAAATATTTACACCGCTATCTGTATAATCATGGAAATTTCTACACCGTTATCTGTTTAAATTTGGAAATATCTACACCGCTATCTCTATAAACATGGAAATATCTACACCGCCATCTGTATAAACATGGAAATACCTATATAGACATCTGTGTAAACATGGAAATATCTACAGCACCATCTGTATAAACATGGAAATATCTACAATGCCATCTGTATACACATGGAAATACCTACACGGCAATCTGTGTATAGATGGAAACATCAACACCGCCATCTGTACAAACTTGGAAATATCTAGACTGCTATCTCTATAAACATGGAAATATCTACACTGCGGTCTGTATAAACATGGAAATATCTACACCGGTATCTGTATAAACATGGAAATATCTACACCACGATCTGTATAAACATGGAAATATCTACACCACAATCTGTATAAACATGGAAATATTTGCAAGGCTATCTTTATAGACATGGAAATATCTACAAAGCCATCTGTATAAACATGGAAATACCTACACAGTCATGTGTAGGAACATGGAAATATCTACACTGCCATCTGTATAAACATAGAAATATCTACACAGCCCTTTGTATAAATATGGAGATAACTGCATAGGCATCTGTATAAACATGGAAATATCTGCACCGCTATCTGTATAAACATGGAAATACCTACACTGCTGTCTCTATAAACATGGCAATATGTGCACTGCTATGTGTATAATCATGGAAATATCTCCACTGCTGTCTGTATAAACATGGAAATATCTCCACCGTTATCTGTATAAACATAGAAATATCTACAGCGCCATCTCTATGAACATTGAAATATCTACACTGCAATCTGTGAAAACATAGAAATATCTACACAATCATCTGAATAAACATGGAAATATCTACACCAACATCTGTATAAACGTGGAAATACCTTCAATTTCATCGGTATACACATGGAAATATCTACAAGACATCTGTATAAATATGGAAATATCTACACCGCCAGCTGTATAAACATGGAAATATCTACACTGCCATCTGTAGAAAGATGGAAATATCTACATCGCTATCTCTATAAATATGGAAATATCTACACTGCCATCTATATAAACATGAAAATATCTACACTGCCATCTCCATAAAGATGGAAGTATCTAATCCGCGATGTGTATAAACACGGAAATATCTACAACACCATCTGTGAAAACATGGAAATATCTACACCACTATCTGTATAAACATGGAAATATCTACACTGACATCTACATGTCCATGGAAATACCTACACCGCCATCTGTATAAACATGGAAATATCTACACGGCCATCTGTGTATCTATGGAAATATCAACACCGCCATCTGTACAAACATGGAAATATCTACACCGCTATCTCTATAAACATGGAAATATCTGCACTGCCATCTGTAAAAACATGGAAATACCTATACAGTCATCTGTATAAACTTGGAAATATCTACAATGCCATCTGTATACACATGGAAATATCTACACAGACATCTGTATAAACATGTAAATATGTACACTGCTATCTCTATAAACATGGAAATATCTTCACCGCCATCTCTATAAACATGAAAATATCTACACTGCCATCTCCATAAACATGGAACTAACTACTCCGCCATCTGTATAAACATGGAAACATCTACACCGCCATCAGTGTGAATAAGGAATTATCTACAATGCCATCTGTATAAAGATAAAAATATCTGCACCGCGAGCTGTATAAACATGGAAATATCTACATCGCTATCTGTATAAACGTGGAAATACCAACACCGCTATCGGTATCAACATGGAAATATCAACAACGCCATCTATATAAACATGGAAATATCTACACCGCTATGTCTAAAACATGGAAATACCTACACCACTATCTCTATAAACATGGAAATATCTACACCGCTATCTGTATAAACATGGAAATATCTACACCGCTTTCTGTATAAACATGGAAATATCTATACCGCGATCTGTATAAACATGGAAATATCTACACCCCGATCTGTATAAACATGGAAATATCTTCACCACGATCTGTATAAACAAGGAAATATCTACACCGCTATCTGTATAAACATGGTAATATCTACACCACCATCTATATAAACATGGAAATATCTACACCGCCATCTGTATAAACATGGAAATATCTACAATGCCATCTGCAGAAAGATGGAAATATCTACACCGCTATGTCTATAAACATGGAAATACCTACACCACTATCACTATAAACATGGAAATATCTACACCGATATCTGTAAAAACATGGAAATATCTCCACCGCTATCTGTATAAACATGGAAATATCTACACCGCGATCTGTTTAAACATGGAAAAGTCTACACCGCGATCTGTTTAACATGGAAATATCTACAACGCAATCTGTATAAACATGGAAATATCTACACAGCTATCTCTATAAACATTAAAATATCAACACGGCCATCTGTATAAACATGGAAGTACCTAGAAAGTAATCTGTATAAACATGGAAATATCTACCCAGCCATCTGTATAAACATGGAAATATCTACACAGCCATCTGTATATACATTGAAATATCTCCAACACTATCTGTATAAACATGGAAATAACTACACCGCTAATTGTATAAACGAGGAAATATCTACACCGTGATCTGTATAAACATGGAAATATTTACACCGCTATCTGTATAGTGTTGGAAATTTCTACACCGTTATCTGTATAAATATGGAAATATCTACACCGCTATCTCTATAAACATGGAAATATCTACACCGCCATCTGTATAAACATGGAAATACCTATATAGACATCTGTGTAAACATGGAAATATCTACACCGCCATCTGTATAAACATGGAAATATCTACAATGCCATCTGTATAGACATGGAAATACCTACACGGCAATCTGTGTATAGATGGAAACATCAACACCGCCATCTTTACAAATTTGGAAATATCTACACTGATATCTCTATAAACATGGAAATATCTACACTGCGGTCTGTATAAACATGGAAATATCTACACCACGATCTGTATAAACATGGAAATACCTACACCACGATCTGTATAAACATGGAAATACCTACACCAAGATCTGTGTAAACATGGAAATATCTACAACGCCATCTATATAAACATGGAAATATCTACACCGCTATGTCTATAAACATGGAAATACCTACACCGCTATCTCTATAAACATGGAAATATCTTCAACAATATCTGTAAAAACATGGAAATATCTACACTGCTATCTGTAAAAACATGGAAATATCAACACCGCCATCTGTATATACATGGAAATAACTTCAACGTGATCTGCATAAACATGGAAATATCTACACCGCTATCTGTATAAACATGGTAATATCTACACCACCATCTATATAAAAATGGAAATAACTACACCGCCATCTGTATAAACATGGAAATATCTACAATGCCATCTGTATGAACATGGAAATATCTACACCGCGATCTGTAGAAACATGGAAATATCTACACCGCTATCTGTATAAACATGGAAATATCTACAAAGCTCTCTTTATAAACATGGAAATATCTGCACCGCCATCTGTATAAACATGGAAATACCTACAAAGTCATCTGTATAAACATGGAAATATCTACAGCGCCATCTCTATAAACATTGACAAATCTACACTGCCATCTGTAAAAACATGAAAATATCCACACAGTCATCTGAATAAACATGGAAATATCTACACCACCATCTGTATAAAGATGGAAATACCTACAATACCATCTGTATACACATGGAAATATCTACACAGACTTCTATATAAATATGGAAATATCTACACGGCCATCTGTATAAACATGGAATTATCTACAGTGCCATCTGTAGAAAGATGGAAATATCTACACTGCTATCTCTATAAATATGGAAATATCTACACCGCCATCTCTATAAACATGAAAATATCTACACTGCCATCACCATAAAGATGGAAGTATCTACTCCACCATGTTAATAAACACGGAAATATCTACACCACCATCTGTGTAAACATGGAAATATCTACGCCGCCATCTGTATAAACATGGAAATATCTAGACGGCCATCTGTGTATAGATGGAAATATCAACACCGCCATCTGTACAAACATGGAAATATCTACATCGATATCTCTATAAACATGGAAATATCTGCACTGCCATCTGTAAAAACATGGAAATACCTATACAGTCATCCGTATAAACATGGAAATATCTACAATGCCATCTGTATACACATGGAAATATCTACACAGCCATCTGTATAAACATGTAAATATCTACACTGCTATCTCTATAAACATGGAAATATCTACACCGCCATCTCTATAAACATGACAATATCTACACTGCCATCTCCATAAACATGGAACTAACTACTCCGCCATCTGTATAAACATGGAAACATCTACAACGCCATCTGTGTGAATAAGGAAATATCTACAATGACATCTGTATAAAGATATAAATATCTGCACCGCGAGCTGTATAAACATGGAAATATCTACATCGCTATCTATTTAAACGTGGAAATACCATCACTGATATCGGTATAAACATGGAAATATCTACAACGCCATCTATATAAACATGGAAATATCTACACCGCTATGTCTATAAACATGGAAACACCTACACCGCTATCTCTATATACATGGAAATATCTACACCAATATCTGTAAAAACAAGAAATATCTACACAGTCATCTGTATTAATATGGAAATATCTACACTGCCATCTGTATAAACATGGAAATATCTACACTGCCATCTGTAGAAAGATGGAAATATCTACACCGCTATCTCTATAAATATGGAAATATCTACACCGCCATCTCTATAAACATGAAAATATCTACACTGCCATCTCCATAAATTTGGAAGTATCTACTCCGCCATGTGTATAAACACGGTAATACCTACACCACCATCTGTTTAAACATGGAAATATCTACACCGATATCTGTAAAAATATGGAAATATCTACACCGCTATCTGTATAAACATTGAAATATCTACACCGCGATCTGTATGAACATGGAAATATCTACACCGCGATCTGTATAAACATGGAAATATCTACACCGCTATCTGTATAAACATGGAAATATCTACAAAGCTCTCTCTATAAACATGGAAATATCTGCACCGCCATCTGTATAAACATGGAAATACCTACAATGTCATCTGTATAAACATGGTAATATATACAGCGCCATCTCTATAAACATTGACAAATCTACACTGCCATCTGTAAAAACATGGAAATATCCACACAGTCATCTGAATAAACATGGAAATATCTACACCACCATCTGTATAAACATGGAAATACCTACAATACCATCTGTATACACTTGGAAATATCTACACAGACTTCTGTATAAATATGGAAATATCTACACGGCCATCTGTATAAACATGGAATTATCTACAGTGCCATCTGTAGAAAGATGGAAATATCTACACCGCTATCTCTATAAATATGGAAATATCTACACCGCCATCTCTATAAACATGAAAATATCTACACTGCCATCTCCATAAAGATGGAAGTATCTACTCCGCCATGTTAATAAACACGGAAATATCTACACCACCATCTGTGTAAACATGGAAATATCTGCGCCGCCATCTGTATAAACATGGAAATATCTAGACGGCCATCTGTGAATAGATGGAAATATCAACTCCGCCATCTATACAAACATGGAAATATCTACACCGCTATCTCTATAAACATGGAAATATCTGCACTGCCATCTGTAAAAACATGGAAATACCTATACAGTCATCTGTATAAACATGGAAATATCTACAATGCCATCTGTATACACATGGAAATATCTACACAGCCATCTGTATAAACATGTAAATATCTACACTGCTATCTCTATAAACATGGAAATATCTACACCGCCATGTCTATAAACATGAAAATATCAACACTGCCATCTCCATAAACATGGAACTAACTACTCCGCCATCTGTATAAACATGGAAACATCTACACCGCCATCTGTGTGAATAAGGAAGTATCTACAATGCCATCTGTATAAAGATATAAATATCTGCACCGCGAGCTGTATAAACATGGAAATATCTACTTCGCTATCTATATAAACGTGGAAATACCAACACTGCTATCGGTACAAACATGGAAATATCTACAACGCCATCTATATAAACATGGAAATATCTACACCGCTATGTCTATAAACATGGAAATACCTACACCGCTATCTCTATAAACATGGAAATATCTACAACAATATCTGTAAAAACATGGAAATATCTACACCGCTATCTGTATCAACATGGAAATATCTACACCGCGATCTGTATATACATGGAAATAACTTCACCGTGATCTGCATAAACATGGAAATATCTACACCGCTATCTGTATAAACATGGTAATATCTACACCACCATCTATATAAACATGGAAATATCTACAATGCCATCTGTATACACATGGAAATATCTACACAGCCATCTGTATAAACATGTAAATATCTACACTGCTATCTCTATAAACATGGAAATATCTACACCGCCATGTCTATAAACATGAAAATATCTACACTGCCATCTCCATAAACAAGGAACTAACTACTCCGCCATCTGTATAAACATGGAAACATCTACACCGCCATCTGTGTGAATAAGGATATATCTACAATGCCATCTGTATAAAGATATAAATACCTGCACCGCGAGCTGTATAAACATGGAAATACCTACACCGCTATCTTTATAAACATGGAAATATCTACACCAATATCTGTAAAAACATGGAAATATCTACACCGCTATCTGTATAAACATGGAAATATCTACACCGCGATCTGTATAAACATGGAAATAACTTCACCGTGATCTGCATAAACATGGAAATATCTACACCGCTATCTGTATAAACATGGTAATATCTACACCACCATCTATATAAACATGGAAATATCTACACCGCCATCAGTATAAACATGGAAATATCTACAATGCCATCTGTAGAAAGATGGAAATATCTACACCGCAATCTGTATAAACATGTAAATATCTACACCGATATCTGTAAAAATATGGAAATATCTACACCGCTATCTGTATAAACATTGAAATATCTACACCGCGATCTGTATAAACATGGAAATATCTACACCGCGATCTGCATAAACATGGAAATATCTACACCGCTATCTGTATAAACATGGAAATATCTACAAAGCTCTCTCTATAAACATGGAAATATCTGCACCGCCATCTGTATAAACATGGAAATACCTACAAAGTCATCTGTATAAACATGGAAATATCTACAGCGCCATCTCTATAAACATTGACAAATCCACACTGCCATCTGTAAAAACATGGAAATATCCACACAGTCATCTGAATAAACATGGAAATATCTACACCACCATCTGTATAAACATGGAAATACCTACAATACCATCTGTATACACATTTTAATATCTACACAGACTTCTGTATAAATATGGAAATATCTGCACGGCCATCTGTATAAACATGGAATTATCTACAGTGCCATCTGTAGAAAGATGGAAATATCTACACCGCTATCTCTATAAATATGGAAATATCTACACCGCCATCTCTATAAACATGAAAATATCTACACTGCCATGTCCATGAAGATGGAAGTATCTACTCCGCCATGATAATAAACACGGAAATATCTACACCACCATCTGTATAAACATGGAAATATCTAGACGGCCATCTGTGTATAGATGGAAATATCAACACCGCCATCTATACAAACATGGAAATATCTACACCGCTATCTCTATAAACATGGAAATATCTGCACTGCCATCTGTAAAAACATGGAAATACCTATACAGTCATCTGTATAAACATTTAAATATCTACAATGCCATCTGAATACACATGGAAATATCTACACAGCCATCTGTATAAACATGTAAATATCTACACTGCTATCTCTATAAACATGGAAATATCTACACCGCCATGTCTATAAACATGAAAATATCTACACTGCCATCTCCATAAACATGGAAGTAACTACTCCGCCATCTGTATAAACATGGAAACATCTACACCGCCATCTGTGTGAATAAGGAAATATCTACAATGCCATCTGTATAAAGATATAAATATCTGCACCGCGAGCTGTATAAACATGGAAATATCTACATCGCTATCTATATAAACGTGGAAATACCAACACTGCTATCGGTACAAACATGGAAATATCTACAACGCCATCTATATAAACATGGAAATATCTACACCGCTATGTCTATAAACATGGAAATACCTACACCGCTATCTCTATAAACATGGAAATATCTACACCAATATCTGTAAAAACATGGAAATATCTACACCGCTATCTGTATAAACATGGAAATATCTACACCGCGATCTGTATATACATGGAAATAACTTCACCGTGATCTGCATAAACATGGAAATATCTACACCGCTATCTGTATAAACATGGTAATACCTACACCACCATCTATATAAACATGGAAATATCTACACCGCCATCTGTATAAACATGGAAATATCTACAATGCCATCTGTATGAACATGGAAATATCTACACCGCGATCTGTATAAACATGGAAATATCTACACCGCTATCTGTATAAACATGGAAATATCTACAAAGCTCTCTTTATAAACATGGAAATATCTGCACTGCCATCTGTATAAACATGGAAATACCTACAAAGTCATCTGTATAAACATGGAAATATCTACAGCGCCATCTCTATAAACATTGACAAATCTACACTGCCATCTGTAAAAACATGGAAATATCTGCACAGTCATCTGAATAAACATGGAAATATCTACACCACCATCTGTATAAACATGGAAATATCTACAATGCCATCTGTAGAAAGATGGAAATATCTATACCGCAATCTGTATAAACATGTAAATATCTACACCGATATCTGTAAAAATATGGAAATATCTACACCGCTATCTGTATAAACATGGAAATATCTACACCGCGATCTGTATAAACATGGAAATAACTTCACCGTGATCTGCATAAACTTGGAAATATCTACACCGCTATCTGTATAAACATGGTAATATCTACACCACCATCTATATAAACATGGAAATATCTACACCGCCATCTGTATAAACATGGAAATATCTACAATGCCATCTGTAGAAAGATGGAAATATCTATACCGCAATCTGTATAAACATGTAAATATCTACGCCGATATCTGTAAAAATATGGAAATATCTACACGGCTATCTGTAAAAACATTGAAATATCTACTCCGCGATCTGTATAAACATGGAAATATCTACACCGCTATCTGTATAAACATGGAAATATCTACACCGCTATCTGTATAAACATGGAAATATCTACAAAGCTGTCTCTATAAACATGGAAATATCTGCACCGCCATCTGTATAAACATGGAAATACCTACAAAGTCATCTTTATAAACATGGAAATATCTACAGAGCCATCTCTATAAACATTGACAAATCTACACTGCCATCTGTAAAAACATGGAAATATCCACACTGTCATCTGAATAAACATGGAAATATCTAAACCACCATCTGTATGAACATGGAAATACCTACAATACCATCTGTATACACATGGAAATATCTACACAGACTTCTGTATAAATATGGAAATAACTACACGGCCATCTGTATAAACATGGAATTAACTACAGTGCCATCTGTAGAAAGATGGAAATATCTACACTGCTATCTCTATAAATATGGAAATATCTACAACGCCATCTCTATAAACATGAAAATATCTACACTGCCATCTCCATAAAGATGGAAGTATCTACTCCAAAATGTTAATAAACTCGGAAATATCTACACCACCATCTGTGTAAACATGGAAATATCTACGCCGCCATCTGTATAAACATGGAAATATCTAGACGGCCATCTGTGTATAGATGGAAATATCAACACCGCCATCTGTACAAACATGGAAATATCTACACCGCTATCTCTATAAACATGGAAATATCTGCACTGCCATGTGTAAAAACATGGAAATACCTATACAGTCATCTGTATAAACATGGAAATGTCTACAATGCCATCTGTATACCCTTGGAAATATCTACACAGCCATCTGTATAAACATGTAAATATCTACACTGCTATCTCTATAAACATGGAAATATCTACACCGCCATCTCTATAAACATGAAAATATCTACACTGCCATCTCCATAAACATGGAACTAACTACTCCGCCATCTGTATAAACATGGAAACATCTACACCGCCATCTGTGTGAATAAGGAAATATCTACAATGCCATCTGTATAAAGATATAAATATCTGCACCGCGAGCTGTATAAACATGGAAATATCTACATCGCTATCTATTTAAACGTGAAAATACCATCACCGCTATCGGTATAAACATGGAAATATCTACAACGCCATCTATATAAACATGGAAATATCTACACCGCTATGTCTATAAACATGGAAATACCTACACCGCTATCTCTATAAACATGGAAATATCTACACCAATATCTGTAAAAACATGGAAATATCTACACCGCTATCTGTATAAACATGGAAATATCTACACCGCGATCTGTATAAACATGGAAATAACTTCACCGTGATCTGCATAAACATGGACCGCTATCTGTATAAACATGGTAATATCTACAACACCATCTATATAAACATGGAAATATCTACACCGCCATCTGTATAAACATGGAAATATCTACAATGCCATCTGTAGAAAGATGGAAATATCTATACCGCAATCTGTATAAACATGTAAATATCTACACCGATATCTGTAAAAATATGGAAATATCTACACCGCTATCTGTATAAACATTGAAATATCTACACCGCGATCTGTATAAACATGGAAATATCTACACAGCGATCTTTATAAACATGGAAATATCTGCACCGCTATCTTTATAGACATGGAAATATCTACAAAGCCTTCTGTATAAACATGGAAATACCTACACAGTCATGTGTAGGAACATGGAAATATCTACACTGCCATCTGTATAAACATAGAAATATCTACACAGCCCTTTGTATAAATATGGAGATAACTGCATAGGCATCTGCATAAACATGGAAATATCTGCACCGCTATCTGTATAAACATGGAAATACCTACACTGCTGTCTCTATAAACATGGCAATATGTGCACCGCTATGTGTATAATCATGGAAATATCTCCACTGCTGTCTGTATAAACATGGAAATATCTCCACCGTTATCTGTATAAACATAGAAATATCTACAGCGCCATCTCTATGAACATTGAAATATCTACACTGCAATCTGTGAAAACATAGAAATATCTACACAATCATCTGAATAAACATGGAAATATCTACACCAACATCTGTATAAACATGGAAATACCTTCAATTTCATCGGTATACACATGGAAATATCTACAAGACATCTGTATAAATATGGAAATATCTACACCGCCATCTGTATAAACCTGGAAATATCTACACTGCCATCTGTAGAAAGATGGAAATATCTACATCGCTATCTCTATAAATATGGAAATATCTACACTGCCATCTATATAAACATGAAAATATCTACACTGCCATCTCCATAAAGATGGAAGTATCTAATCCGCCATGTGTATAAACACGGAAATATCTACAACACCATCTGTGAAAACATGGAAATATCTACACCACTATCTGTATAAAGATGGAAATATCTACACTGACATCTGCATGTCCATGGAAATACCTACGCCGCCATCTGTATAAACATGGAAATATCTACACGGCCATCTGTGTATCGATGGAAATATCAACACCGCCATCTGTACAAACATGGAAATATCTACACCGCTATCTCTATAAACATGGAAATATCTGCACTGCCATCTGTAAAAACATGGAAATACCTATACAGTCATCTGTATAAACTTGGAAATATCTACAATGCCATCTGTATACACATGGAAATATCTACACAGCCATCTGTATAAACATGTAAATATGTACACTGCTATCTCTATAAACATGGAAATATCTTCATCGCCATCTCTATAAACATGAAAATATCTACACTGCCATCTCCATAAACATGGAACTAACTACTCCGCCATCTGTATAAACATGGAAACATCTACACCGCCATCAGTGTGAATAAGGAAATATCTACAATGCCATCTGTATAAAGATAAAAATATCTGCACCGCGAGCTGTATAAACATGGAAATATCTACATCGCTATCTGTATAAACGTGGAAATACCAACACCGCTATCGGTATAAACATGGAAATATCTACAACGCCATCTATATAAACATGGAAATATCTACACCGCTATGTCTAAAACATGGAAATACCTACACCGCTATCTCTATAAACATGGAAATATCTACACCGCTGTCTGTATAAACATGGAAATATCTACACCGCTATCTGTATAAACATGGAAATATCTATACCGCGATCTGTATAAACATGGAAATATCTACACCCCGATCTGTATAAACATGGAAATATTTACACCGCTATCTGTATAGTCATGGAAATTTCTACACCGTTATCTGTATAAATATGGAAATATCTACACCGCTATCTCTATAAACATGGAAATATCTACACCGCCATCTGTATAAACATGGAAATACCTATATAGACATCTGTGTAAACATGGAAATATCTACACCACCATCTGTATAAACATGGAAATATCTACAATGCCATCTGTATAGACATGGAAATAGCTACACGGCAATCTGTGTATAGCTGGAAACATCAACACCGCCATCTGTACAAATTTGGAAATATCTACACTGCTATCTCTATAAACATGGAAATATCTACACTGCGGTCTGTATAAACATGGAAATATCTACACCACGATCTGTATAAACATGGAAATATCTACACCACGATCTGTATAAACATGGAAATACCTACACCAAGATCTGTGTAAACATGGAAATATCTACAACGCCATCTATATAAACATGGAAATATCTACACCGATATGTCTATAAACATGGAAATACCTACACCGCTATCTCTATAAACATGGAAATATCTTCAACAATATCTGTAAAAACATGGAAATATCTACACTGCTATCTGTACAAACATGGAAATATCTACACCGCGATATGTATATACATGGAAATAACTTCACCGTGATCTGCATAAACATGGAAATATCAACACCGCTATCTGTATAAACATGGTAATATCTACACCACCATCTATATAAAAATGGAAATATCTACACCTCCATCTGTATAAACATGGAAATATCTACAATGCCATCTGTATGAACATGGAAATATCTACACCGCGACCTGTATAAACATGGAAATATCTACACCGCTATCTGTATAAACATGGAAATAGCTACAAAGCTCTCTTTATAAACATGGAAATATCTGCACCGCCATCTGTATAAACATGGAAATACCTACAAAGTCGTCTGTATAAACATGGAAATATCTACAGCGCCATCTCTATAAACTTTGACAAATCTACACAGCCATCTGTAAAAACATGGAAATATCCACACAGTCATCTGAATAAACATGGAAATATCTACACCACCATCTGTATAAGGATGGAAATACCTACAATACCATCTGTATACACATGGAAATATCTACACAGACTTCTGTATAAATATGGAAATATCTACACGGCCATCTGTATAAACATGGAATTATCTACAGTGCCATCTGTAGAAAGATGGAAATATCTACACTGCTATCTCTATAAATATGGAAATATCTACACCGCCATCTCTATAAACATGAAAATATCTACACTGCCATCACCGTAAAGATGGAAGTATCTACTCCACCATGTTAATAAACACGGAAATATCTACACCACCATCTGTGTAAACATGGAAATATCTACGCCGCCATCTGTATAAACATGGAAATATCTAGACGGCCATCTGTGTATAGATGGAAATATCAACACCGCCATCTGTACAAACATGGAAATATCTACATCGATATCTCTATAAACATGGAAATATCTGCACTGCCATCTGTAAAAACATGGAAATACCTATACAGTCATCCGTATAAACATGGAAATATCTACAATGCCATCTGTATACACATGGAAATATCTACACAGCCATCTGTATAAACATGTAAATATCTACACTGCTATCTCTATAAACATGGAAATATCTACACCGCCATCTCTATAAACATGACAATATCTACACTGCCATCTCCATAAACATGGAACTAACTACTCCGCCATCTGTATAAACATGGAAACATCTACAACGCCATCTGTGTGAATAAGGAAATATCTACAATGACATCTGTATAAAGATATAAATATCTGCACCGCGAGCTGTATAAACATGGAAATATCTACATCGCTATCTATTTAAACGTGGAAATACCATCACTGATATCGGTATAAACATGGAAATATCTACAACGCCATCTATATAAACATGGAAATATCTACACCGCTATGTCTATAAACATGGAAACACCTACACCGCTATCTCTATATACATGGAAATATCTACACCAATATCTGTAAAAACAAGAAATATCTACACAGTCATCTGTATTAATATGGAAATATCTACACTGCCATCTGTATAAACATGGAAATATCTACACTGCCATCTGTAGAAAGATGGAAATATCTACACCGCTATCTCTATAAATATGGAAATATCTACACCGCCATCTCTATAAACATGAAAATATCTACACTGCCATCTCCATAAATTTGGAAGTATCTACTCCGCCATGTGTATAAACACGGTAATACCTACACCACCATCTGTTTAAACATGGAAATATCTACACCGATATCTGTAAAAATATGGAAATATCTACACCGCTATCTGTATAAACATTGAAATATCTACACCGCGATCTGTATGAACATGGAAATATCTACACCGCGATCTGTATAAACATGGAAATATCTACACCGCTATCTGTATAAACATGGAAATATCTACAAAGCTCTCTCTATAAACATGGAAATATCTGCACCGCCATCTGTATAAACATGGAAATACCTACAATGTCATCTGTATAAACATGGTAATATATACAGCGCCATCTCTATAAACATTGACAAATCTACACTGCCATCTGTAAAAACATGGAAATATCCACACAGTCATCTGAATAAACATGGAAATATCTACACCACCATCTGTATAAACATGGAAATACCTACAATACCATCTGTATACACTTGGAAATATCTACACAGACTTCTGTATAAATATGGAAATATCTACACGGCCATCTGTATAAACATGGAATTATCTACAGTGCCATCTGTAGAAAGATGGAAATATCTACACCGCTATCTCTATAAATATGGAAATATCTACACCGCCATCTCTATAAACATGAAAATATCTACACTGCCATCTCCATAAAGATGGAAGTATCTACTCCGCCATGTTAATAAACACGGAAATATCTACACCACCATCTGTGTAAACATGGAAATATCTGCGCCGCCATCTGTATAAACATGGAAATATCTAGACGGCCATCTGTGAATAGATGGAAATATCAACTCCGCCATCTATACAAACATGGAAATATCTACACCGCTATCTCTATAAACATGGAAATATCTGCACTGCCATCTGTAAAAACATGGAAATACCTATACAGTCATCTGTATAAACATGGAAATATCTACAATGCCATCTGTATACACATGGAAATATCTACACAGCCATCTGTATAAACATGTAAATATCTACACTGCTATCTCTATAAACATGGAAATATCTACACCGCCATGTCTATAAACATGAAAATATCAACACTGCCATCTCCATAAACATGGAACTAACTACTCCGCCATCTGTATAAACATGGAAACATCTACACCGCCATCTGTGTGAATAAGGAAGTATCTACACTGCCATCTGTATAAAGATATAAATATCTGCACCGCGAGCTGTATAAACATGGAAATATCTACTTCGCTATCTATATAAACGTGGAAATACCAACACTGCTATCGGTACAAACATGGAAATATCTACAACGCCATCTATATAAACATGGAAATATCTACACCGCTATGTCTATAAACATGGAAATACCTACACCGCTATCTCTATAAACATGGAAATATCTACAACAATATCTGTAAAAACATGGAAATATCTACACCGCTATCTGTATCAACATGGAAATATCTACACCGCGATCTGTATATACATGGAAATAACTTCACCGTGATCTGCATAAACATGGAAATATCTACACCGCTATCTGTATAAACATGGTAATATCTACACCACCATCTATATAAACATGGAAATATCTACAATGCCATCTGTATACACATGGAAATATCTACACAGCCATCTGTATAAACATGTAAATATCTACACTGCTATCTCTATAAACATGGAAATATCTACACCGCCATGTCTATAAACATGAAAATATCTACACTGCCATCTCCATAAACAAGGAACTAACTACTCCGCCATCTGTATAAACATGGAAACATCTACACCGCCATCTGTGTGAATAAGGATATATCTACAATGCCATCTGTATAAAGATATAAATACCTGCACCGCGAGCTCTATAAACATGGAAATACCTACACCGCTATCTTTATAAACATGGAAATATCTACACCAATATCTGTAAAAACATGGAAATATCTACACCGCTATCTGTATAAACATGGAAATATCTACACCGCGATCTGTATAAACATGGAAATAACTTCACCGTGATCTGCATAAACATGGAAATATCTACACCGCTATCTGTATAAACATGGTAATATCTACACCACCATCTATATAAACATGGAAATATCTACACCGCCATCAGTATAAACATGGAAATATCTACAATGCCATCTGTAGAAAGATGGAAATATCTACACCGCAATCTGTATAAACATGTAAATATCTACACCGATATCTGTAAAAATATGGAAATATCTACACCGCTATCTGTATAAACATTGAAATATCTACACCGCGATCTGTATAAACATGGAAATATCTACACCGCGATCTGCATAAACATGGAAATATCTACACCGCTATCTGTATAAACATGGAAATATCTACAAAGCTCTCTCTATAAACATGGAAATATCTGCACCGCCATCTGTATAAACATGGAAATACCTACAAAGTCATCTGTATAAACATGGAAATATCTACAGCGCCATCTCTATAAACATTGACAAATCCACACTGCCATCTGTAAAAACATGGAAATATCCACACAGTCATCTGAATAAACATGGAAATATCTACACCACCATCTGTATAAACATGGAAATACCTACAATACCATCTGTATACACATTTTAATATCTACACAGACTTCTGTATAAATATGGAAATATCTGCACGGCCATCTGTATAAACATGGAATTATCTACAGTGCCATCTGTAGAAAGATGGAAATATCTACACCGCTATCTCTATAAATATGGAAATATCTACACCGCCATCTCTATAAACATGAAAATATCTACACTGCCATGTCCATGAAGATGGAAGTATCTACTCCGCCATGATAATAAACACGGAAATATCTACACCACCATCTGTATAAACATGGAAATATCTAGACGGCCATCTGTGTATAGATGGAAATATCAACACCGCCATCTATACAAACATGGAAATATCTACACCGCTATCTCTATAAACATGGAAATATCTGCACTGCCATCTGTAAAAACATGGAAATACCTATACAGTCATCTGTATAAACATTTAAATATCTACAATGCCATCTGAATACACATGGAAATATCTACACAGCCATCTGTATAAACATGTAAATATCTACACTGCTATCTCTATAAACATGGAAATATCTACACCGCCATGTCTATAAACATGAAAATATCTACACTGCCATCTCCATAAACATGGAAGTAACTACTCCGCCATCTGTATAAACATGGAAACATCTACACCGCCATCTGTGTGAATAAGGAAATATCTACAATGCCATCTGTATAAAGATATAAATATCTGCACCGCGAGCTGTATAAACATGGAAATATCTACATCGCTATCTATATAAACGTGGAAATACCAACACTGCTATCGGTACAAACATGGAAATATCTACAACGCCATCTATATAAACATGGAAATATCTACACCGCTATGTCTATAAACATGGAAATACCTACACCGCTATCTCTATAAACATGGAAATATCTACACCAATATCTGTAAAAACATGGAAATATCTACACCGCTATCTGTATAAACATGGAAATATCTACACCGCGATCTGTATATACATGGAAATAACTTCACCGTGATCTGCATAAACATGGAAATATCTACACCGCTATCTGTATAAACATGGTAATACCTACACCACCATCTATATAAACATGGAAATATCTACACCGCCATCTGTATAAACATGGAAATATCTACAATGCCATCTGTATGAACATGGAAATATCTACACCGCGATCTGTATAAACATGGAAATATCTACACCGCTATCTGTATAAACATGGAAATATCTACAAAGCTCTCTTTATAAACATGGAAATATCTGCACTGCCATCTGTATAAACATGGAAATACCTACAAAGTCATCTGTATAAACATGGAAATATCTACAGCGCCATCTCTATAAACATTGACAAATCTACACTGCCATCTGTAAAAACATGGAAATATCTGCACAGTCATCTGAATAAACATGGAAATATCTACACCACCATCTGTATAAACATGGAAATATCTACAATGCCATCTGTAGAAAGATGGAAATATCTATACCGCAATCTGTATAAACATGTAAATATCTACACCGATATCTGTAAAAATATGGAAATATCTACACCGCTATCTGTATAAACATGGAAATATCTACACCGCGATCTGTATAAACATGGAAATAACTTCACCGTGATCTGCATAAACTTGGAAATATCTACACCGCTATCTGTATAAACATGGTAATATCTACACCACCATCTATATAAACATGGAAATATCTACACCGCCATCTGTATAAACATGGAAATATCTACAATGCCATCTGTAGAAAGATGGAAATATCTATACCGCAATCTGTATAAACATGTAAATATCTACGCCGATATCTGTAAAAATATGGAAATATGTACACGGCTATCTGTAAAAACATTGAAATATCTACTCCGCGATCTGTATAAACATGGAAATATCTACACCGCTATCTGTATAAACATGGAAATATCTACACCGCTATCTGTATAAACATGGAAATATCTACAAAGCTGTCTCTATAAACATGGAAATATCTGCACCGCCATCTGTATAAACATGGAAATACCTACAAAGTCATCTTTATAAACATGGAAATATCTACAGAGCCATCTCTATAAACATTGACAAATCTACACTGCCATCTGTAAAAACATGGAAATATCCACACTGTCATCTGAATAAACATGGAAATATCTAAACCACCATCTGTATGAACATGGAAATACCTACAATACCATCTGTATACACATGGAAATATCTACACAGACTTCTGTATAAATATGGAAATAACTACACGGCCATCTGTATAAACATGGAATTAACTACAGTGCCATCTGTAGAAAGATGGAAATATCTACACTGCTATCTCTATAAATATGGAAATATCTACAACGCCATCTCTATAAACATGAAAATATCTACACTGCCATCTCCATAAAGATGGAAGTATCTACTCCAACATGTTAATAAACTCGGAAATATCTACACCACCATCTGTGTAAACATGGAAATATCTACGCCGCCATCTGTATAAACATGGAAATATCTAGACGGCCATCTGTGTATAGATGGAAATATCAACACCGCCATCTGTACAAACATGGAAATATCTACACCGCTATCTCTATAAACATGGAAATATCTGCACTGCCATGTGTAAAAACATGGAAATACCTATACAGTCATCTGTATAAACATGGAAATGTCTACAATGCCATCTGTATACCCTTGGAAATATCTACACAGCCATCTGTATAAACATGTAAATATCTACACTGCTATCTCTATAAACATGGAAATATCTACACCGCCATCTCTATAAACATGAAAATATCTACACTGCCATCTCCATAAACATGGAACTAACTACTCCGCCATCTGTATAAACATGGAAACATCTACACCGCCATCTGTGTGAATAAGGAAATATCTACAATGCCATCTGTATAAAGATATAAATATCTGCACCGCGAGCTGTATAAACATGGAAATATCTACATCGCTATCTATTTAAACGTGAAAATACCATCACCGCTATCGGTATAAACATGGAAATATCTACAACGCCATCTATATAAACATGGAAATATCTACACCGCTATGTCTATAAACATGGAAATACCTACACCGCTATCTCTATAAACATGGAAATATCTACACCAATATCTGTAAAAACATGGAAATATCTACACCGCTATCTGTATAAACATGGAAATATCTACACCGCGATCTGTATAAACATGGAAATAACTTCACCGTGATCTGCATAAACATGGACCGCTATCTGTATAAACATGGTAATATCTACAACACCATCTATATAAACATGGAAATATCTACACCGCCATCTGTATAAACATGGAAATATCTACAATGCCATCTGTAGAAAGATGGAAATATCTATACCGCAATCTGTATAAACATGTAAATATCTACACCGATATCTGTAAAAATATGGAAATATCTACACCGCTATCTGTATAAACATTGAAATATCTACACCGCGATCTGTATAAACATGGAAATATCTACACAGCGATCTTTATAAACATGGAAATATCTGCACCGCTATCTTTATAGACATGGAAATATCTACAAAGCCTTCTGTATAAACATGGAAATACCTACACAGTCATGTGTAGGAACATGGAAATATCTACACTGCCATCTGTATAAACATAGAAATATCTACACAGCCCTTTGTATAAATATGGAGATAACTGCATAGGCATCTGCATAAACATGGAAATATCTGCACCGCTATCTGTATAAACATGGAAATACCTACACTGCTGTCTCTATAAACATGGCAATATGTGCACCGCTATGTGTATAATCATGGAAATATCTCCACTGCTGTCTGTATAAACATGGAAATATCTCCACCGTTATCTGTATAAACATAGAAATATCTACAGCGCCATCTCTATGAACATTGAAATATCTACACTGCAATCTGTGAAAACATAGAAATATCTACACAATCATCTGAATAAACATGGAAATATCTACACCAACATCTGTATAAACATGGAAATACCTTCAATTTCATCGGTATACACATGGAAATATCTACAAGACATCTGTATAAATATGGAAATATCTACACCGCCATCTGTATAAACCTGGAAATATCTACACTGCCATCTGTAGAAAGATGGAAATATCTACATCGCTATCTCTATAAATATGGAAATATCTACACTGCCATCTATATAAACATGAAAATATCTACACTGCCATCTCCATAAAGATGGAAGTATCTAATCCGCCATGTGTATAAACACGGAAATATCTACAACACCATCTGTGAAAACATGGAAATATCTACACCACTATCTGTATAAAGATGGAAATATCTACACTGACATCTGCATGTCCATGGAAATACCTACGCCGCCATCTGTATAAACATGGAAATATCTACACGGCCATCTGTGTATCGATGGAAATATCAACACCGCCATCTGTACAAACATGGAAATATCTACACCGCTATCTCTATAAACATGGAAATATCTGCACTGCCATCTGTAAAAACATGGAAATACCTATACAGTCATCTGTATAAACTTGGAAATATCTACAATGCCATCTGTATACACATGGAAATATCTACACAGCCATCTGTATAAACATGTAAATATGTACACTGCTATCTCTATAAACATGGAAATATCTTCATCGCCATCTCTATAAACATGAAAATATCTACACTGCCATCTCCATAAACATGGAACTAACTACTCCGCCATCTGTATAAACATGGAAACATCTACACCGCCATCAGTGTGAATAAGGAAATATCTACAATGCCATCTGTATAAAGATAAAAATATCTGCACCGCGAGCTGTATAAACATGGAAATATCTACATCGCTATCTGTATAAACGTGGAAATACCAACACCGCTATCGGTATAAACATGGAAATATCTACAACGCCATCTATATAAACATGGAAATATCTACACCGCTATGTCTAAAACATGGAAATACCTACACCGCTATCTCTATAAACATGGAAATATCTACACCGCTGTCTGTATAAACATGGAAATATCTACACCGCTATCTGTATAAACATGGAAATATCTATACCGCGATCTGTATAAACATGGAAATATCTACACCCCGATCTGTATAAACATGGAAATATTTACACCGCTATCTGTATAGTCATGGAAATTTCTACACCGTTATCTGTATAAATATGGAAATATCTACACCGCTATCTCTATAAACATGGAAATATCTACACCGCCATCTGTATAAACATGGAAATACCTATATAGACATCTGTGTAAACATGGAAATATCTACACCACCATCTGTATAAACATGGAAATATCTACAATGCCATCTGTATAGACATGGAAATAGCTACACGGCAATCTGTGTATAGCTGGAAACATCAACACCGCCATCTGTACAAATTTGGAAATATCTACACTGCTATCTCTATAAACATGGAAATATCTACACTGCGGTCTGTATAAACATGGAAATATCTACACCACGATCTGTATAAACATGGAAATATCTACACCACGATCTGTATAAACATGGAAATACCTACACCAAGATCTGTGTAAACATGGAAATATCTACAACGCCATCTATATAAACATGGAAATATCTACACCGATATGTCTATAAACATGGAAATACCTACACCGCTATCTCTATAAACATGGAAATATCTTCAACAATATCTGTAAAAACATGGAAATATCTACACTGCTATCTGTACAAACATGGAAATATCTACACCGCGATATGTATATACATGGAAATAACTTCACCGTGATCTGCATAAACATGGAAATATCAACACCGCTATCTGTATAAACATGGTAATATCTACACCACCATCTATATAAAAATGGAAATATCTACACCTCCATCTGTATAAACATGGAAATATCTACAATGCCATCTGTATGAACATGGAAATATCTACACCGCGACCTGTATAAACATGGAAATATCTACACCGCTATCTGTATAAACATGGAAATAGCTACAAAGCTCTCTTTATAAACATGGAAATATCTGCACCGCCATCTGTATAAACATGGAAATACCTACAAAGTCGTCTGTATAAACATGGAAATATCTACAGCGCCATCTCTATAAACTTTGACAAATCTACACAGCCATCTGTAAAAACATGGAAATATCCACACAGTCATCTGAATAAACATGGAAATATCTACACCACCATCTGTATAAGGATGGAAATACCTACAATACCATCTGTATACACATGGAAATATCTACACAGACTTCTGTATAAATATGGAAATATCTACACGGCCATCTGTATAAACATGGAATTATCTACAGTGCCATCTGTAGAAAGATGGAAATATCTACACTGCTATCTCTATAAATATGGAAATATCTACACCGCCATCTCTATAAACATGAAAATATCTACACTGCCATCACCGTAAAGATGGAAGTATCTACTCCACCATGTTAATAAACACGGAAATATCTACACCACCATCTGTGTAAACATGGAAATATCTACGCCGCCATCTGTATAAACATGGAAATATCTAGACGGCCATCTGTGTATAGATGGAAATATCAACACCGCCATCTGTACAAACATGGAAAT
The DNA here is from genome assembly GCF_029289425.2 of Pan paniscus. Lineage (NCBI taxonomy): Eukaryota > Metazoa > Chordata > Mammalia > Primates > Hominidae > Pan > Pan paniscus. The sequence continues at coordinate 459,812 of NC_073256.2, forward strand.
ATCTACATCGATATCTCTATAAACATGGAAATATCTGCACTGCCATCTGTAAAAACATGGAAATACCTATACAGTCATCCGTATAAACATGGAAATATCTACAATGCCATCTGTATACACATGGAAATATCTACACAGCCATCTGTATAAACATGTAAATATCTACACTGCTATCTCTATAAACATGGAAATATCTACACCGCCATCTCTATAAACATGAAAATATCTACACTGCCATCTCCATAAACATGGAACTAACTACTCCGCCATCTGTATAAACATGGAAACATCTACACCGTCATCTGTGTGAATAAGGAAATATCTACAATGCCATCTGTATAAAGATATAAATATCTGCACCGCGAGCTGTATAAACATGGAAATATCTACATCGCTATCTATTTAAACGTGGAAATACCATCACCGATATCGGTATAAACATGGAAATATCTACAACGCCATCTATATAAACATGGAAATATCTACACCGCTATGTCTATAAACATGGAAATACCTACACCGCTATCTCTATAAACATGGAAATATCTACACCAATATCTGTAAAAACAAGAAATATCTACACAGTCATCTGTATTAATATGGAAATATCTACACTGCCATCTGTATAAACATGGAAATATCTACACTGCCATCTGTAGAAAGATGGAAATATCTACACCGCTATCTCTATAAATATGGAAATATCTACACCGCCATCTCTATAAACATGAAAATATCTACACTGCCATCTCCATAAATATGGAAGTATCTACTCCGCCATGTGTATAAACACGGTAATATCTACACCACCATCTGTTTAAACATGGAAATATCTACACCGATATCTGTAAAAATATGGAAATATCTACACCGCTATCTGTATAAACATTGAAATATGTACACCGCGATCTGTATGAACATGGAAATATCTACACCGCGATCTGTATAAACATGGAAATATCTACACCGCTATCTGTATAAACATGGAAATATCTACAAAGCTCTCTCTATAAACATGGAAATATCTGCACCGCCATCTGTATAAACATGGAAATACCTACAAAGTCATCTGTATAAACATGGAAATATCTACAGCGCCATCTCTATAAACATTGACAAATCTACACTGCCATCTGTAAAAACATGGAAATATCCACACAGTCATCTGAATAAACATGGAAATATCTACACCACCATCTGTATAAGGATGGAAATACCTACAATACCATCTGTATACACATGGAAATATCTACACAGACTTCTGTATAAATATGGAAATATCTACACGGCCATCTGTATAAACATGGAATTATCTACAGTGCCATCTGTAGAAAGATGGAAATATCTACACCGCTATCTCTATAAATATGGAAATATCTACACCGCCATCTCTATAAACATGAAAATATCTACACTGCCATCTCCATAAAGATGGAAGTATCTACTCCGCCATGTTAATAAACACGGAAATATCTACACCACCATCTGTGTAAACATGGAAATATCTGCGCCGCCATCTGTATAAACATGGAAATATCTAGACGGCCATCTGTGAATAGATGGAAATATCAACTCCGCCATCTATACAAACATGGAAATATCTACACCGCTATCTCTATAAACATGGAAATATCTGCACTGCCATCTGTAAAAACATGGAAATACCTATACAGTCATCTGTATAAACATGGAAATATCTACAATGCCATCTGTATACACATGGAAAGATCTACACAGCCATCTGTATAAACATGTAAATATCTACACTGCTATCTCTATAAACATGGAAATATCTACACCGCCATGTCTATAAACATGAAAATATCTACAATGCCATCTCCATAAACATGGAACTAACTACTCTGCCATCTGTATAAACATGGAAATATCTACACCGCCATCTGTGTGAATAAGGAAATATCTACAATGCCATCTGTATAAAGATATAAATATCTGCACTGCGAGCTGTATAAACATGGAAATATCTACATCGCTATCTATATAAACGTGGAAATACCAACACCGCTATCGGTATAAACATGGAAATATCTACAACGCCATCTATATAAACATGGAAATATCTACACCGCTATGTCTATAAACATGGAAATACCTACACCGCTATCTCTAAAAACATGGAAATATCTACACCAATATCTGTAAAAACATGGAAATATCTACACCGCTATCTGTATAAACATGGAAATATCTACAACGCGATCTGTATAAACATGGAAATAACTTCACCGTGATCTGCATAAACATGGAAATATCTACACCGCTATCTGTATAAACAAGGTAATATCTACACCACCATCTATATAAACATGGAAATATCTACACCGCCATCTGTATAAACATGGAAATATCTAAAATGCCATCTGTAGAGAGATGGAAATATCTACTCCGCAATCTGTATAAACATGGAAATATCTACACCGATCTCTGTAAAAATATGGAAATATCTACACCGCGATCTGTGTAAACATGGAAATATCTACACCGCTATCTGTATAAGCATGGAAATATCTACAAAGCTCTCTTTATAAACATGGAAATATCTGCACCGCCATCTGTATAAACATGGAAATACCTACAAAGTCATCTGTATAAATATGGAAATATCTACAGCCCCAACTCTATAAACATTGACAAATCTACACTGCCATCTGTAAAAACATGGAAATATCCACACAGTCATCTGAATAAACATGGAAATATCTACACTACCATCTGTATAAACATGGAAATACCTACAATACCATCTGTATACACATGGAAATATCTACACAGACTTCTGTATAAATATGGAAATATCTACACGGCCATCTGTATAAACATGGAATTATCTACAGTGCCATCTGTAGAAAGATGGAAATATCTACACCGCTATCTCTATAAATATGGAAATACCTACACCACCATCTCTATAAATATGGAAATATCTACACCGCCATCTCTATAAACATGAAAATATCTACACTGCCATCTCCATAAAGATGGAAGTATCTACTCCGCCATGTTAATAAACACGGAAATATCTACACCACCATCTGTGTAAACATGGAAATATCTACGCCGCCATCTGTATAAACATCGAAATATCTAGACGGCCATCTGTGTATAGATGGAAATATCAACACCGCCATCTATACAAACATGGAAATATCTACACCGCGATCTGTATAAAGATGGAAATATTTACACCGCGATCTGTATAAACATGGAAATATCTACACCGCTATCTGTATAAACATGGAAATATCTACAAAGCTCTCTATAAACATGGAAATATCTGCACCGCCATCTGTATAAACATGGAAATACCTACAAAGTCATCTTTATAAACATGGAAATATCTACAGAGCCATCTCTATAAACATTGACAAATCTACACTGCCATCTGTAAAAACATGGATATATCCACACAGTCATCTGAATAAACATGGAAATATCTAAACCACCATCTGTATGAACATGGAAATACCTACAATACCATCTGTATACACATGGAAATATCTACACAGACTTCTGTATAAATATGGAAATATCTACACGGCCATCTGTATAAACATGGAATTAACTACAGTGCCATCTGTAGAAAGATGGAAATATCTACACTGCTATCTCTATAAATATGGAAATATCTACAACGCCATCTCTATAAACATGAAAATATCTACACTGCCATCTCCATAAAGATGGAAGTATCTACTCCACCATGTTAATAAACTCGGAAATATCTACACCACCATCTGTGTAAACATGGAAATATCTACGCCGCCATCTGTATAAACATGGAAATATCTAGACGGCCATCTGTGTATAGATGGAAATATCAACACCGCCATCTGTAAAAACATGGAAATATCTACACCGCTATCTCTATAAACATGGAAATATCTGCACTGCCATGTGTAAAAACATGGAAATACCTATACAGTCATCTGTATAAACATGGAAATGTCTACAATGCCATCTGTATACCCTTGGAAATATCTACACAGCCATCTGTATAAACATGTAAATATCTACACTGCTATCTCTATAAACATGGAAATATCTACAACGCCATCTCTATAAACATGAAAATATCTACACTGCCATCTCCATAAACATGGAACTAACTACTCCGCCATCTGTATAAACATGGAAACATCTACACCGCCATCTGTGTGAATAAGGAAATATCTACAATGCCATCTGTATAAAGATATAAATATCTGCACCGCGAGCTGTATAAACATGGAAATATCTACATCGCTATCTATTTAAACGTGAAAATACCATCAGCGCTATCGGTATAAACATGGAAATATCTGCAACGCCATCTATATAAACATGGAAATATCTACACCGCTATGTCTATAAACATGGAAATACCTACACCGCTATCTCTATAAACATGGAAATATCTACACCAATATCTGTAAAAACATGGAAATATCTACACCGCTATCTGTATAAACATGGAAATATCTACACCGCGATCTGTATAAACATGGAAATAAGTTCACCGTGATCTGCATAAACATGGAAATATCTACACCGCTATCTGTATAAACATGGTAATATCTACACCACCATCTATATAAACATGGAAATATCATATCTACACCGCCATCTGTATAAACATGGAAATATCTACAATGCCATCTGTAGAAAGATGGAAATATCTATACCGCAATCTGTATAAACATGTAAATATCTACACCGATATCTGTAAAAATATGGAAATATCTACACCGCTATCTGTATAAACATGGAAATATCTACACCGCGATCTGTATAAACATGGAAATAACTTCACCGTGATCTGCATAAACATGGATCGCTATCTGTATAAACATGGTAATATCTACACCACCATCTATATAAACATGGAAATATCATATCTACACCGCCATCTGTATAAACATGGAAATATCTACAATGCCATCTGTAGAAAGATGGAAATATCTATACCGCAATCTGTATAAACATGTAAATATCTACACCGATATCTGTAAAAATATGGAAATATCTACACCGCTATCTGTATAAACATTGAAATATCTACACTGCGATCTGAATAAACATGGAAATATCTACACCGCGATCTGTATAAACATGGAAATATCTACACCGCTATCTGTATAAACATGGAAATATCTACAAAGCTCTCTCTATAAACATGGAAATATCTGCACCGCCATCTGTATAAACATGGAAATACCTACAAAGTCATCTGTATAAACATGGAAATATCTACAGCGCCATCTCTATAAACATTGACAAATCTACCCTGCCATCTGTAAAAACATGGAAATATCCACACAGTCATCTGAATAAACATGGAAATATCTACACCACCATCTGTATAAACATGGAAATACCTACAATACCATCTGTATACACATGGAAATATCTACACAGACTTCTGTATAAATATGGAAATATCTACACGGCCATCTGTATAAACATGGAATTACCTACAGTGCCATCTGTAGAAAGATGGAAATATCTACACCGCCATCTCTATAAACATGAAAATATCTACACTGCCATCTTCATAAACATGGAACTAACTACTCCGCCATCTGTAAAAACATGGAAACATCTACACCGCCATCTGTGTGAATAAGGAAATATCTACAATGCCATCTGTATAAAGATATAAATATCTGCACCGCGAGCTGTATAAACATGGAAATATCTACATCGCTATCTATTTAAACGTGGAAATACCAACACCGCTATCGGTATAAACATGGAAATATCTACACCGCTATGTCTATAAACATGGAAAAACCTACACAGCTATCTCTATAAACATGGAAATATCTACACCAATATCTGTAAAAACATGGAAATATCTACACCGCTATCTGTATAAACATGGAAATATCTACACCGCGATCTGTATAAACATGGAAATAACTTCACCGTGATCTGCATAAACATGGAAATATCTACACCGCTATCTGTATAAACATGGTAATATCTACAACACCATCTATATAAACATGGAAATATCTACACCGCCATCTGTATAAACATGGAAATATCTACAATGCCATCTGTAGAAAGATGGAAATATCTATACCGCAATCTGTATAAACATGTAAATATCTACACCGATATCTGTAAAAATATGGAAATATCTACACCGCTATCTGTATAAACATTGAAATATCTACACCGCGATCTGTATAAACATGGAAATATCTACACCGCGATCTGTATAAACATGGAAATATCTGCACCGCTATCTTTATAGACATGGAAATATCTACAAAGCCTTCTGTATAAACATGGAAATACCTACACAGTCATGTGTAGGAACATGGAAATATCTACACTGCCATCTGTATAAACATAGAAATATCTACACAGCCCTTTGTATAAATATGGAGATAACTGCATAGGCATCTGCATAAACATGGAAATATCTGCACCGCTATCTGTATAAACATGGAAATACCTACACTGCTGTCTCTATAAACATGGCAATATGTGCACCGCTATGTGTATAATCATGGAAATATCTCCACTGCTGTCTGTATAAACATGGAAATATCTCCACCGTTATCTGTATAAACATAGAAATATCTACAGCGCCATCTCTATGAACATTGAAATATCTACACTGCAATCTGTGAAAACATAGAAATATCTACACAATCATCTGAATAAACATGGAAATATCTACACCAACATCTGTATAAACATGGAAATACCTTCAATTTCATCGGTATACACATGGAAATATCTACAAGACATCTGTATAAATATGGAAATATCTACACCGCCATCTGTATAAACCTGGAAATATCTACACTGCCATCTGTAGAAAGATGGAAATATCTACATCGCTATCTCTATAAATATGGAAATATCTACACTGCCATCTATATAAACATGAAAATATCTACACTGCCATCTCCATAATGATGGAAGTATCTAATCCGCCATGTGTATAAACACGGAAATATCTACAACACCATCTGTGAAAACATGGAAATATCTACACCACTATCTGTATAAAGATGGAAATATCTACACTGACATCTGCATGTCCATGGAAATACCTACGCCGCCATCTGTATAAACATGGAAATATCTACACGGCCATCTGTGTATCGATGGAAATATCAACACCGCCATCTGTACAAACATGGAAATATCTACACCGCTATCTCTATAAACATGGAAATATCTGCACTGCCATCTGTAAAAACATGGAAATACCTATACAGTCATCTGTATAAACTTGGAAATATCTACAATGCCATCTGTATACACATGGAAATATCTACACAGCCATCTGTATAAACATGTAAATATGTACACTGCTATCTCTATAAACATGGAAATATCTTCATCGCCATCTCTATAAACATGAAAATATCTACACTGCCATCTCCATAAACATGGAACTAACTACTCCGCCATCTGTATAAACATGGAAACATCTACACCGCCATCAGTGTGAATAAGGAAATATCTACAATGCCATCTGTATAAAGATAAAAATATCTGCACCGCGAGCTGTATAAACATGGAAATATCTACATCGCTATCTGTATAAACGTGGAAATACCAACACCGCTATCGGTATAAACATGGAAATATCTACAACGCCATCTATATAAACATGGAAATATCTACACCGCTATGTCTAAAACATGGAAATACCTACACCGCTATCTCTATAAACATGGAAATATCTACACCGCTGTCTGTATAAACATGGAAATATCTACACCGCTATCTGTATAAACATGGAAATATCTATACCGCGATCTGTATAAACATGGAAATATCTACACCCCGATCTGTATAAACATGGAAATATTTACACCGCTATCTGTATAGTCATGGAAATTTCTACACCGTTATCTGTATAAATATGGAAATATCTACACCGCTATCTCTATAAACATGGAAATATCTACACCGCCATCTGTATAAACATGGAAATACCTATATAGACATCTGTGTAAACATGGAAATATCTACACCACCATCTGTATAAACATGGAAATATCTACAATGCCATCTGTATAGACATGGAAATAGCTACACGGCAATCTGTGTATAGCTGGAAACATCAACACCGCCATCTGTACAAATTTGGAAATATCTACACTGCTATCTCTATAAACATGGAAATATCTACACTGCGGTCTGTATAAACATGGAAATATCTACACCACGATCTGTATAAACATGGAAATATCTACACCACGATCTGTATAAACATGGAAATACCTACACCAAGATCTGTGTAAACATGGAAATATCTACAACGCCATCTATATAAACATGGAAATATCTACACCGATATGTCTATAAACATGGAAATACCTACACCGCTATCTCTATAAACATGGAAATATCTTCAACAATATCTGTAAAAACATGGAAATATCTACACTGCTATCTGTACAAACATGGAAATATCTACACCGCGATATGTATATACATGGAAATAACTTCACCGTGATCTGCATAAACATGGAAATATCAACACCGCTATCTGTATAAACATGGTAATATCTACACCACCATCTATATAAAAATGGAAATATCTACACCTCCATCTGTATAAACATGGAAATATCTACAATGCCATCTGTATGAACATGGAAATATCTACACCGCGACCTGTATAAACATGGAAATATCTACACCGCTATCTGTATAAACATGGAAATAGCTACAAAGCTCTCTTTATAAACATGGAAATATCTGCACCGCCATCTGTATAAACATGGAAATACCTACAAAGTCGTCTGTATAAACATGGAAATATCTACAGCGCCATCTCTATAAACTTTGACAAATCTACACAGCCATCTGTAAAAACATGGAAATATCCACACAGTCATCTGAATAAACATGGAAATATCTACACCACCATCTGTATAAGGATGGAAATACCTACAATACCATCTGTATACACATGGAAATATCTACACAGACTTCTGTATAAATATGGAAATATCTACACGGCCATCTGTATAAACATGGAATTATCTACAGTGCCATCTGTAGAAAGATGGAAATATCTACACTGCTATCTCTATAAATATGGAAATATCTACACCGCCATCTCTATAAACATGAAAATATCTACACTGCCATCACCGTAAAGATGGAAGTATCTACTCCACCATGTTAATAAACACGGAAATATCTACACCACCATCTGTGTAAACATGGAAATATCTACGCCGCCATCTGTATAAACATGGAAATATCTAGACGGCCATCTGTGTATAGATGGAAATATCAACACCGCCATCTGTACAAACATGGAAATATCTACATCGATATCTCTATAAACATGGAAATATCTGCACTGCCATCTGTAAAAACATGGAAATACCTATACAGTCATCCGTATAAACATGGAAATATCTACAATGCCATCTGTATACACATGGAAATATCTACACAGCCATCTGTATAAACATGTAAATATCTACACTGCTATCTCTATAAACATGGAAATATCTACACCGCCATCTCTATAAACATGAAAATATCTACACTGCCATCTCCATAAACATGGAACTAACTACTCCGCCATCTGTATAAACATGGAAACATCTACACCGTCATCTGTGTGAATAAGGAAATATCTACAATGCCATCTGTATAAAGATATAAATATCTGCACCGCGAGCTGTATAAACATGGAAATATCTACATCGCTATCTATTTAAACGTGGAAATACCATCACCGATATCGGTATAAACATGGAAATATCTACAACGCCATCTATATAAACATGGAAATATCTACACCGCTATGTCTATAAACATGGAAATACCTACACCGCTATCTCTATAAACATGGAAATATCTACACCAATATCTGTAAAAACAAGAAATATCTACACAGTCATCTGTATTAATATGGAAATATCTACACTGCCATCTGTATAAACATGGAAATATCTACACTGCCATCTGTAGAAAGATGGAAATATCTACACCGCTATCTCTATAAATATGGAAATATCTACACCGCCATCTCTATAAACATGAAAATATCTACACTGCCATCTCCATAAATATGGAAGTATCTACTCCGCCATGTGTATAAACACGGTAATATCTACACCACCATCTGTTTAAACATGGAAATATCTACACCGATATCTGTAAAAATATGGAAATATCTACACCGCTATCTGTATAAACATTGAAATATGTACACCGCGATCTGTATGAACATGGAAATATCTACACCGCGATCTGTATAAACATGGAAATATCTACACCGCTATCTGTATAAACATGGAAATATCTACAAAGCTCTCTCTATAAACATGGAAATATCTGCACCGCCATCTGTATAAACATGGAAATACCTACAAAGTCATCTGTATAAACATGGAAATATCTACAGCGCCATCTCTATAAACATTGACAAATCTACACTGCCATCTGTAAAAACATGGAAATATCCACACAGTCATCTGAATAAACATGGAAATATCTACACCACCATCTGTATAAGGATGGAAATACCTACAATACCATCTGTATACACATGGAAATATCTACACAGACTTCTGTATAAATATGGAAATATCTACACGGCCATCTGTATAAACATGGAATTATCTACAGTGCCATCTGTAGAAAGATGGAAATATCTACACCGCTATCTCTATAAATATGGAAATATCTACACCGCCATCTCTATAAACATGAAAATATCTACACTGCCATCTCCATAAAGATGGAAGTATCTACTCCGCCATGTTAATAAACACGGAAATATCTACACCACCATCTGTGTAAACATGGAAATATCTGCGCCGCCATCTGTATAAACATGGAAATATCTAGACGGCCATCTGTGAATAGATGGAAATATCAACTCCGCCATCTATACAAACATGGAAATATCTACACCGCTATCTCTATAAACATGGAAATATCTGCACTGCCATCTGTAAAAACATGGAAATACCTATACAGTCATCTGTATAAACATGGAAATATCTACAATGCCATCTGTATACACATGGAAAGATCTACACAGCCATCTGTATAAACATGTAAATATCTACACTGCTATCTCTATAAACATGGAAATATCTACACCGCCATGTCTATAAACATGAAAATATCTACAATGCCATCTCCATAAACATGGAACTAACTACTCTGCCATCTGTATAAACATGGAAATATCTACACCGCCATCTGTGTGAATAAGGAAATATCTACAATGCCATCTGTATAAAGATATAAATATCTGCACTGCGAGCTGTATAAACATGGAAATATCTACATCGCTATCTATATAAACGTGGAAATACCAACACCGCTATCGGTATAAACATGGAAATATCTACAACGCCATCTATATAAACATGGAAATATCTACACCGCTATGTCTATAAACATGGAAATACCTACACCGCTATCTCTAAAAACATGGAAATATCTACACCAATATCTGTAAAAACATGGAAATATCTACACCGCTATCTGTATAAACATGGAAATATCTACAACGCGATCTGTATAAACATGGAAATAACTTCACCGTGATCTGCATAAACATGGAAATATCTACACCGCTATCTGTATAAACAAGGTAATATCTACACCACCATCTATATAAACATGGAAATATCTACACCGCCATCTGTATAAACATGGAAATATCTAAAATGCCATCTGTAGAGAGATGGAAATATCTACTCCGCAATCTGTATAAACATGGAAATATCTACACCGATCTCTGTAAAAATATGGAAATATCTACACCGCGATCTGTGTAAACATGGAAATATCTACACCGCTATCTGTATAAGCATGGAAATATCTACAAAGCTCTCTTTATAAACATGGAAATATCTGCACCGCCATCTGTATAAACATGGAAATACCTACAAAGTCATCTGTATAAATATGGAAATATCTACAGCGCCAACTCTATAAACATTGACAAATCTACACTGCCATCTGTAAAAACATGGAAATATCCACACAGTCATCTGAATAAACATGGAAATATCTACACTACCATCTGTATAAACATGGAAATACCTACAATACCATCTGTATACACATGGAAATATCTACACAGACTTCTGTATAAATATGGAAATATCTACACGGCCATCTGTATAAACATGGAATTATCTACAGTGCCATCTGTAGAAAGATGGAAATATCTACACCGCTATCTCTATAAATATGGAAATACCTACACCACCATCTCTATAAATATGGAAATATCTACACCGCCATCTCTATAAACATGAAAATATCTACACTGCCATCTCCATAAAGATGGAAGTATCTACTCCGCCATGTTAATAAACACGGAAATATCTACACCACCATCTGTGTAAACATGGAAATATCTACGCCGCCATCTGTATAAACATCGAAATATCTAGACGGCCATCTGTGTATAGATGGAAATATCAACACCGCCATCTATACAAACATGGAAATATCTACACCGCTATCTCTATAAACATGGAAATATCTGCACTGCCATCTGTAAAAACATGGAAATACCTATACAGTCATCTGTATAAACATGGAAATATCTACAATGCCATCTGTAGAAAGATGGAAATATCTATACCGCAATCTGTATAAACATGTAAATATCTACACCGATATCTGTAAAAATATGGAAATATCTACACCGCTATCTGTAAAAACATTGAAATATCTACACCGCGATCTGTATAAAGATGGAAATATTTACACCGCGATCTGTATAAACATGGAAATATCTACACCGCTATCTGTATAAACATGGAAATATCTACAAAGCTCTCTATAAACATGGAAATATCTGCACCGCCATCTGTATAAACATGGAAATACCTACAAAGTCATCTTTATAAACATGGAAATATCTACAGAGCCATCTCTATAAACATTGACAAATCTACACTGCCATCTGTAAAAACATGGATATATCCACACAGTCATCTGAATAAACATGGAAATATCTAAACCACCATCTGTATGAACATGGAAATACCTACAATACCATCTGTATACACATGGAAATATCTACACAGACTTCTGTATAAATATGGAAATATCTACACGGCCATCTGTATAAACATGGAATTAACTACAGTGCCATCTGTAGAAAGATGGAAATATCTACACTGCTATCTCTATAAATATGGAAATATCTACAACGCCATCTCTATAAACATGAAAATATCTACACTGCCATCTCCATAAAGATGGAAGTATCTACTCCACCATGTTAATAAACTCGGAAATATCTACACCACCATCTGTGTAAACATGGAAATATCTACGCCGCCATCTGTATAAACATGGAAATATCTAGACGGCCATCTGTGTATAGATGGAAATATCAACACCGCCATCTGTAAAAACATGGAAATATCTACACCGCTATCTCTATAAACATGGAAATATCTGCACTGCCATGTGTAAAAACATGGAAATACCTATACAGTCATCTGTATAAACATGGAAATGTCTACAATGCCATCTGTATACCCTTGGAAATATCTACACAGCCATCTGTATAAACATGTAAATATCTACACTGCTATCTCTATAAACATGGAAATATCTACAACGCCATCTCTATAAACATGAAAATATCTACACTGCCATCTCCATAAACATGGAACTAACTACTCCGCCATCTGTATAAACATGGAAACATCTACACCGCCATCTGTGTGAATAAGGAAATATCTACAATGCCATCTGTATAAAGATATAAATATCTGCACCGCGAGCTGTATAAACATGGAAATATCTACATCGCTATCTATTTAAACGTGAAAATACCATCAGCGCTATCGGTATAAACATGGAAATATCTGCAACGCCATCTATATAAACATGGAAATATCTACACCGCTATGTCTATAAACATGGAAATACCTACACCGCTATCTCTATAAACATGGAAATATCTACACCAATATCTGTAAAAACATGGAAATATCTACACCGCTATCTGTATAAACATGGAAATATCTACACCGCGATCTGTATAAACATGGAAATAAGTTCACCGTGATCTGCATAAACATGGAAATATCTACACCGCTATCTGTATAAACATGGTAATATCTACACCACCATCTATATAAACATGGAAATATCATATCTACACCGCCATCTGTATAAACATGGAAATATCTACAATGCCATCTGTAGAAAGATGGAAATATCTATACCGCAATCTGTATAAACATGTAAATATCTACACCGATATCTGTAAAAATATGGAAATATCTACACCGCTATCTGTATAAACATGGAAATATCTACACCGCGATCTGTATAAACATGGAAATAACTTCACCGTGATCTGCATAAACATGGATCGCTATCTGTATAAACATGGTAATATCTACACCACCATCTATATAAACATGGAAATATCATATCTACACCGCCATCTGTATAAACATGGAAATATCTACAATGCCATCTGTAGAAAGATGGAAATATCTATACCGCAATCTGTATAAACATGTAAATATCTACACCGATATCTGTAAAAATATGGAAATATCTACACCGCTATCTGTATAAACATTGAAATATCTACACTGCGATCTGAATAAACATGGAAATATCTACACCGCGATCTGTATAAACATGGAAATATCTACACCGCTATCTGTATAAACATGGAAATATCTACAAAGCTCTCTCTATAAACATGGAAATATCTGCACCGCCATCTGTATAAACATGGAAATACCTACAAAGTCATCTGTATAAACATGGAAATATCTACAGCGCCATCTCTATAAACATTGACAAATCTACCCTGCCATCTGTAAAAACATGGAAATATCCACACAGTCATCTGAATAAACATGGAAATATCTACACCACCATCTGTATAAACATGGAAATACCTACAATACCATCTGTATACACATGGAAATATCTACACAGACTTCTGTATAAATATGGAAATATCTACACGGCCATCTGTATAAACATGGAATTACCTACAGTGCCATCTGTAGAAAGATGGAAATATCTACACCGCCATCTCTATAAACATGAAAATATCTACACTGCCATCTTCATAAACATGGAACTAACTACTCCGCCATCTGTAAAAACATGGAAACATCTACACCGCCATCTGTGTGAATAAGGAAATATCTACAATGCCATCTGTATAAAGGTATAAATATCTGCACCGCGAGCTGTATAAACATGGAAATATCTACATCGCTATCTATTTAAACGTGGAAATACCAACACCGCTATCGGTATAAACATGGAAATATCTACACCGCTATGTCTATAAACATGGAAAAACCTACACAGCTATCTCTATAAACATGGAAATATCTACACCAATATCTGTAAAAACATGGAAATATCTACACCGCTATCTGTATAAACATGGAAATATCTACACCGCGATCTGTATAAACATGGAAATAACTTCACCGTGATCTGCATAAACATGGAAATATCTACACCGCTATCTGTATAAACATGGTAATATCTACAACACCATCTATATAAACATGGAAATATCTACACCGCCATCTGTATAAACATGGAAATATCTACAATGCCATCTGTAGAAAGATGGAAATATCTATACCGCAATCTGTATAAACATGTAAATATCTACACCGATATCTGTAAAAATATGGAAATATCTACACCGCTATCTGTATAAACATTGAAATATCTACACCGCGATCTGTATAAACATGGAAATATCTACACCGCGATCTGTATAAACATGGAAATATCTGCACCGCTATCTTTATAGACATGGAAATATCTACAAAGCCTTCTGTATAAACATGGAAATACCTACACAGTCATGTGTAGGAACATGGAAATATCTACACTGCCATCTGTATAAACATAGAAATATCTACACAGCCCTTTGTATAAATATGGAGATAACTGCATAGGCATCTGCATAAACATGGAAATATCTGCACCGCTATCTGTATAAACATGGAAATACCTACACTGCTGTCTCTATAAACATGGCAATATGTGCACCGCTATGTGTATAATCATGGAAATATCTCCACTGCTGTCTGTATAAACATGGAAATATCTCCACCGTTATCTGTATAAACATAGAAATATCTACAGCGCCATCTCTATGAACATTGAAATATCTACACTGCAATCTGTGAAAACATAGAAATATCTACACAATCATCTGAATAAACATGGAAATATCTACACCAACATCTGTATAAACATGGAAATACCTTCAATTTCATCGGTATACACATGGAAATATCTACAAGACATCTGTATAAATATGGAAATATCTACACCGCCATCTGTATAAACCTGGAAATATCTACACTGCCATCTGTAGAAAGATGGAAATATCTACATCGCTATCTCTATAAATATGGAAATATCTACACTGCCATCTATATAAACATGAAAATATCTACACTGCCATCTCCATAATGATGGAAGTATCTAATCCGCCATGTGTATAAACACGGAAATATCTACAACACCATCTGTGAAAACATGGAAATATCTACACCACTATCTGTATAAAGATGGAAATATCTACACTGACATCTGCATGTCCATGGAAATACCTACGCCGCCATCTGTATAAACATGGAAATATCTACACGGCCATCTGTGTATCGATGGAAATATCAACACCGCCATCTGTACAAACATGGAAATATCTACACCGCTATCTCTATAAACATGGAAATATCTGCACTGCCATCTGTAAAAACATGGAAATACCTATACAGTCATCTGTATAAACTTGGAAATATCTACAATGCCATCTGTATACACATGGAAATATCTACACAGCCATCTGTATAAACATGTAAATATGTACACTGCTATCTCTATAAACATGGAAATATCTTCATCGCCATCTCTATAAACATGAAAATATCTACACTGCCATCTCCATAAACATGGAACTAACTACTCCGCCATCTGTATAAACATGGAAACATCTACACCGCCATCAGTGTGAATAAGGAAATATCTACAATGCCATCTGTATAAAGATAAAAATATCTGCACCGCGAGCTGTATAAACATGGAAATATCTACATCGCTATCTGTATAAACGTGGAAATACCAACACCGCTATCGGTATAAACATGGAAATATCTACAACGCCATCTATATAAACATGGAAATATCTACACCGCTATGTCTAAAACATGGAAATACCTACACCGCTATCTCTATAAACATGGAAATATCTACACCGCTGTCTGTATAAACATGGAAATATCTACACCGCTATCTGTATAAACATGGAAATATCTATACCGCGATCTGTATAAACATGGAAATATCTACACCCCGATCTGTATAAACATGGAAATATTTACACCGCTATCTGTATAGTCATGGAAATTTCTACACCGTTATCTGTATAAATATGGAAATATCTACACCGCTATCTCTATAAACATGGAAATATCTACACCGCCATCTGTATAAACATGGAAATACCTATATAGACATCTGTGTAAACATGGAAATATCTACACCACCATCTGTATAAACATGGAAATATCTACAATGCCATCTGTATAGACATGGAAATAGCTACACGGCAATCTGTGTATAGCTGGAAACATCAACACCGCCATCTGTACAAATTTGGAAATATCTACACTGCTATCTCTATAAACATGGAAATATCTACACTGCGGTCTGTATAAACATGGAAATATCTACACCACGATCTGTATAAACATGGAAATATCTACACCACGATCTGTATAAACATGGAAATACCTACACCAAGATCTGTGTAAACATGGAAATATCTACAACGCCATCTATATAAACATGGAAATATCTACACCGATATGTCTATAAACATGGAAATACCTACACCGCTATCTCTATAAACATGGAAATATCTTCAACAATATCTGTAAAAACATGGAAATATCTACACTGCTATCTGTATAAACATGGAAATATCTACACCGCGATATGTATATACATGGAAATAACTTCACCGTGATCTGCATAAACATGGAAATATCAACACCGCTATCTGTATAAACATGGTAATATCTACACCACCATCTATATAAAAATGGAAATATCTACACCGCCATCTGTATAAACATGGAAATATCTACAATGCCATCTGTATGAACATGGAAATATCTACACCGCGACCTGTATAAACATGGAAATATCTACACCGCTATCTGTATAAACATGGAAATAGCTACAAAGCTCTCTTTATAAACATGGAAATATCTGCACCGCCATCTGTATAAACATGGAAATACCTACAAAGTCGTCTGTATAAACATGGAAATATCTACAGCGCCATCTCTATAAACTTTGACAAATCTACACTGCCATCTGTAAAAACATGGAAATATCCACACAGTCATCTGAATAAACATGGAAATATCTACACCACCATCTGTATAAGGATGGAAATACCTACAATACCATCTGTATACACATGGAAATATCTACACAGACTTCTGTATAAATATGGAAATATCTACACGGCCATCTGTATAAACATGGAATTATCTACAGTGCCATCTGTAGAAAGATGGAAATATCTACACTGCTATCTCTATAAATATGGAAATATCTACACCGCCATCTCTATAAACATGAAAATATCTACACTGCCATCACCGTAAAGATGGAAGTATCTACTCCACCATGTTAATAAACACGGAAATATCTACACCACCATCTGTGTAAACATGGAAATATCTACGCCGCCATCTGTATAAACATGGAAATATCTAGACGGCCATCTGTGTATAGATGGAAATATCAACACCGCCATCTGTACAAACATGGAAATATCTACATCGATATCTCTATAAACATGGAAATATCTGCACTGCCATCTGTAAAAACATGGAAATACCTATACAGTCATCCGTATAAACATGGAAATATCTACAATGCCATCTGTATACACATGGAAATATCTACACAGCCATCTGTATAAACATGTAAATATCTACACTGCTATCTCTATAAACATGGAAATATCTACACCGCCATCTCTATAAACATGAAAATATCTACACTGCCATCTCCATAAACATGGAACTAACTACTCCGCCATCTGTATAAACATGGAAACATCTACACCGTCATCTGTGTGAATAAGGAAATATCTACAATGCCATCTGTATAAAGATATAAATATCTGCACCGCGAGCTGTATAAACATGGAAATATCTACATCGCTATCTATTTAAACGTGGAAATACCATCACCGATATCGGTATAAACATGGAAATATCTACAACGCCATCTATATAAACATGGAAATATCTACACCGCTATGTCTATAAACATGGAAATACCTACACCGCTATCTCTATAAACATGGAAATATCTACACCAATATCTGTAAAAACAAGAAATATCTACACAGTCATCTGTATTAATATGGAAATATCTACACTGCCATCTGTATAAACATGGAAATATCTACACTGCCATCTGTAGAAAGATGGAAATATCTACACCGCTATCTCTATAAATATGGAAATATCTACACCGCCATCTCTATAAACATGAAAATATCTACACTGCCATCTCCATAAATATGGAAGTATCTACTCCGCCATGTGTATAAACACGGTAATATCTACACCACCATCTGTTTAAACATGGAAATATCTACACCGATATCTGTAAAAATATGGAAATATCTACACCGCTATCTGTATAAACATTGAAATATGTACACCGCGATCTGTATGAACATGGAAATATCTACACCGCGATCTGTATAAACATGGAAATATCTACACCGCTATCTGTATAAACATGGAAATATCTACAAAGCTCTCTCTATAAACATGGAAATATCTGCACCGCCATCTGTATAAACATGGAAATACCTACAAAGTCATCTGTATAAACATGGAAATATCTACAGCGCCATCTCTATAAACATTGACAAATCTACACTGCCATCTGTAAAAACATGGAAATATCCACACAGTCATCTGAATAAACATGGAAATATCTACACCACCATCTGTATAAGGATGGAAATACCTACAATACCATCTGTATACACATGGAAATATCTACACAGACTTCTGTATAAATATGGAAATATCTACACGGCCATCTGTATAAACATGGAATTATCTACAGTGCCATCTGTAGAAAGATGGAAATATCTACACCGCTATCTCTATAAATATGGAAATATCTACACCGCCATCTCTATAAACATGAAAATATCTACACTGCCATCTCCATAAAGATGGAAGTATCTACTCCGCCATGTTAATAAACACGGAAATATCTACACCACCATCTGTGTAAACATGGAAATATCTGCGCCGCCATCTGTATAAACATGGAAATATCTAGACGGCCATCTGTGAATAGATGGAAATATCAACTCCGCCATCTATACAAACATGGAAATATCTACACCGCTATCTCTATAAACATGGAAATATCTGCACTGCCATCTGTAAAAACATGGAAATACCTATACAGTCATCTGTATAAACATGGAAATATCTACAATGCCATCTGTATACACATGGAAAGATCTACACAGCCATCTGTATAAACATGTAAATATCTACACTGCTATCTCTATAAACATGGAAATATCTACACCGCCATGTCTATAAACATGAAAATATCTACAATGCCATCTCCATAAACATGGAACTAACTACTCTGCCATCTGTATAAACATGGAAATATCTACACCGCCATCTGTGTGAATAAGGAAATATCTACAATGCCATCTGTATAAAGATATAAATATCTGCACTGCGAGCTGTATAAACATGGAAATATCTACATCGCTATCTATATAAACGTGGAAATACCAACACCGCTATCGGTATAAACATGGAAATATCTACAACGCCATCTATATAAACATGGAAATATCTACACCGCTATGTCTATAAACATGGAAATACCTACACCGCTATCTCTAAAAACATGGAAATATCTACACCAATATCTGTAAAAACATGGAAATATCTACACCGCTATCTGTATAAACATGGAAATATCTACAACGCGATCTGTATAAACATGGAAATAACTTCACCGTGATCTGCATAAACATGGAAATATCTACACCGCTATCTGTATAAACAAGGTAATATCTACACCACCATCTATATAAACATGGAAATATCTACACCGCCATCTGTATAAACATGGAAATATCTAAAATGCCATCTGTAGAGAGATGGAAATATCTACTCCGCAATCTGTATAAACATGGAAATATCTACACCGATCTCTGTAAAAATATGGAAATATCTACACCGCGATCTGTGTAAACATGGAAATATCTACACCGCTATCTGTATAAGCATGGAAATATCTACAAAGCTCTCTTTATAAACATGGAAATATCTGCACCGCCATCTGTATAAACATGGAAATACCTACAAAGTCATCTGTATAAATATGGAAATATCTACAGCGCCAACTCTATAAACATTGACAAATCTACACTGCCATCTGTAAAAACATGGAAATATCCACACAGTCATCTGAATAAACATGGAAATATCTACACTACCATCTGTATAAACATGGAAATACCTACAATACCATCTGTATACACATGGAAATATCTACACAGACTTCTGTATAAATATGGAAATATCTACACGGCCATCTGTATAAACATGGAATTATCTACAGTGCCATCTGTAGAAAGATGGAAATATCTACACCGCTATCTCTATAAATATGGAAATACCTACACCACCATCTCTATAAATATGGAAATATCTACACCGCCATCTCTATAAACATGAAAATATCTACACTGCCATCTCCATAAAGATGGAAGTATCTACTCCGCCATGTTAATAAACACGGAAATATCTACACCACCATCTGTGTAAACATGGAAATATCTATGCCGCCATCTGTATAAACATCGAAATATCTAGACGGCCATCTGTGTATAGATGGAAATATCAACACCGCCATCTATACAAACATGGAAATATCTACACCGCTATCTCTATAAACATGGAAATATCTGCACTGCCATCTGTAAAAACATGGAAATACCTATACAGTCATCTGTATAACCATGGAAATATCTACAATGCCATCTGTAGAAAGATGGAAATATCTATACCGCAATCTGTATAAACATGTAAATATCTACACCGATATCTGTAAAAATATGGAAATATCTACACCGCTATCTGTAAAAACATTGAAATATCTACACCACGATCTGTATAAAGATGGAAATATTTACACCGCGATCTGTATAAACATGGAAATATCTACACCGCTATCTGTATAAACATGGAAATATCTACAAAGCTCTCTATAAACATGGAAATATCTGCACCGCCATCTGTATAAACATGGAAATACCTACAAAGTCATCTTTATAAACATGGAAATATCTACAGAGCCATCTCTATAAACATTGACAAATCTACACTGCCATCTGTAAAAACATAGATATATCCACACAGTCATCTGAATAAACATGGAAATATCTAAACCACCATCTGTATGAACATGGAAATACCTACAATACCATCTGTATACACATGGAAATATCTACACAGACTTCTGTATAAATATGGAAATATCTACACGGCCATCTCTATAAACATGGAATTAACTACAGTGCCATCTGTAGAAAGATGGAAATATCTACACTGCTATCTCTATAAATATGGAAATATCTACAACGCCATCTCTATAAACATGAAAATATCTACACTGCCATCTCCATAAAGATGGAAGTATCTACTCCACCATGTTAATAAACTCGGAAATATCTACACCACCATCTGTGTAAACATGGAAATATCTACGCCGCCATCTGTATAAACATGGAAATATCTAGACGGCCATCTGTGTATAGATGGAAATATCAACACCGCCATCTGTAAAAACATGGAAATATCTACACCGCTATCTCTATAAACATGGAAATATCTGCACTGCCATGTGTAAAAACATGGAAATACCTATACAGTCATCTGTATAAACATGGAAATGTCTACAATGCCATCTGTATACCCTTGGAAATATCTACACAGCCATCTGTATAAACATGTAAATATCTACACTGCTATCTCTATAAACATGGAAATATCTACACCGCCATCTCTATAAACATGAAAATATCTACACTGCCATCTCCATAAACATGGAACTAACTACTCCGCCATCTGTATAAACATGGAAACATCTACACCGCCATCTGTGTGAATAAGGAAATATCTACAATGCCATCTGTATAAAGATATAAATATCTGCACCGCGAGCTGTATAAACATGGAAATATCTACATCGCTATCTATTTAAACGTGAAAATACCATCAGCGCTATCGGTATAAACATGGAAATATCTACAACGCCATCTATATAAACATGGAAATATCTACACCGCTATGTCTATAAACATGGAAATACCTACACCGCTATCTCTATAAACATGGAAATATCTACACCAATATCTGTAAAAACATGGAAATATCTACACCGCTATCTGTATAAACATGGAAATATCTACACCGCGATCTGTATAAACATGGAAATAAGTTCACCGTGATCTGCATAAACATGGAAATATCTACACCGCTATCTGTATAAACATGGTAATATCTACACCACCATCTATATAAACATGGAAATATCATATCTACACCGCCATCTGTATAAACATGGAAATATCTACAATGCCATCTGTAGAAAGATGGAAATATCTATACCGCAATCTGTATAAACATGTAAATATCTACACCGATATCTGTAAAAATATGGAAATATCTACACCGCTATCTGTATAAACATGGAAATATCTACACCGCGATCTGTATAAACATGGAAATAACTTCACCGTGATCTGCATAAACATGGATCGCTATCTGTATAAACATGGTAATATCTACACCACCATCTATATAAACATGGAAATATCATATCTACACCGCCATCTGTATAAACATGGAAATATCTACAATGCCATCTGTAGAAAGATGGAAATATCTATACCGCAATCTGTATAAACATGTAAATATCTACACCGATATCTGTAAAAATATGGAAATATCTACACCGCTATCTGTATAAACATTGAAATATCTACACTGCGATCTGAATAAACATGGAAATATCTACACCGCGATCTGTATAAACATGGAAATATCTACACCGCTATCTGTATAAACATGGAAATATCTACAAAGCTCTCTCTATAAACATGGAAATATCTGCACCGCCATCTGTATAAACATGGAAATACCTACAAAGTCATCTGTATAAACATGGAAATATCTACAGCGCCATCTCTATAAACATTGACAAATCTACACTGCCATCTGTAAAAACATGGAAATATCCACACAGTCATCTGAATAAACATGGAAATATCTACACCACCATCTGTATAAACATGGAAATACCTACAATACCATCTGTATACACATGGAAATATCTACACAGACTTCTGTATAAATATGGAAATATCTACACGGCCATCTGTATAAACATGGAATTACCTACAGTGCCATCTGTAGAAAGATGGAAATATCTACACCGCCATCTCTATAAACATGAAAATATCTACACTGCCATCTTCATAAACATGGAACTAACTACTCCGCCATCTGTAAAAACATGGAAACATCTACACCGCCATCTGTGTGAATAAGGAAATATCTACAATGCCATCTGTATAAAGATATAAATATCTGCACCGCGAGCTGTATAAACATGGAAATATCTACATCGCTATCTATTTAAACGTGGAAATACCAACACCGCTATCGGTATAAACATGGAAATATCTACACCGCTATGTCTATAAACATGGAAAAACCTACACAGGTATCTCTATAAACATGGAAATATCTACACCAATATCTGTAAAAACATGGAAATATCTACACCGCTATCTGTATAAACATGGAAATATCTACACCGCGATCTGTATAAACATGGAAATAACTTCACCGTGATCTGCATAAACATGGAAATATCTACACCGCTATCTGTATAAACATGGTAATATCTACAACACCATCTATATAAACATGGAAATATCTACACCGCCATCTGTATAAACATGGAAATATCTACAATGCCATCTGTAGAAAGATGGAAATATCTATACCGCAATCTGTATAAACATGTAAATATCTACACCGATATCTGTAAAAATATGGAAATATCTACACCGCTATCTGTATAAACATTGAAATATCTACACCGCGATCTGTATAAACATGGAAATATCTACACCGCGATCTGTATAAACATGGAAATATCTGCACCGCTATCTTTATAGACATGGAAATATCTACAAAGCCTTCTGTATAAACATGGAAATACCTACACAGTCATGTGTAGGAACATGGAAATATCTACACTGCCATCTGTATAAACATAGAAATATCTACACAGCCCTTTGTATAAATATGGAGATAACTGCATAGGCATCTGTGTAAACATGGAAATATCTGCACCGCTATCTGTATAAACATGGAAATACCTACACTGCTGTCTCTATAAACATGGCAATATGTGCACCGCTATGTGTATAATCATGGAAATATCTCCACTGCTGTCTGTATAAACATGGAAATATCTCCACCGTTATCTGTATAAACATAGAAATATCTACAGCGCCATCTCTATGAACATTGAAATATCTACACTGCAATCTGTGAAAACATAGAAATATCTACACAATCATCTGAATAAACATGGAAATATCTACACCAACATCTGTATAAACATGGAAATACCTTCAATTTCATCGGTATACACATGGAAATATCTACAAGACATCTGTATAAATATGGAAATATCTACACCGCCATCTGTATAAACCTGGAAATATCTACACTGCCATCTGTAGAAAGATGGAAATATCTACATCGCTATCTCTATAAATATGGAAATATCTACACTGCCATCTATATAAACATGAAAATATCTACACTGCCATCTCCA
This sequence comes from Pan paniscus, assembly GCF_029289425.2. Lineage (NCBI taxonomy): Eukaryota > Metazoa > Chordata > Mammalia > Primates > Hominidae > Pan > Pan paniscus. Next base: position 485,801 of record NC_073256.2, read on the forward strand.
TAAAGATGGAAGTATCTAATCCGCCATGTGCATAAACACAGAAATATCTACAACACCATCTGTGAAAACATGGAAATATCTACACCACTATCTGTATAAATATGGAAATATCTACACTGACATCTGCATGTCCATGGAAATACCTACGCCGCCATCTGTATAAACATGGAAATATCTACACGGCCATCTGTGTATCGATGGAAATATCAACACCGCCATCTGTACAAACATGGAAATATCTACACCGCTATCTCTATAAACATGGAAATATCTGCACTGCCATCTGTAAAAACATGGAAATACCTATACAGTCATCTGTATAAACTTGGAAATATCTACAATGCCATCTGTATACACATGGAAATATCTACACAGCCATCTGTATAAACATGTAAATATGTACACTGCTATCTCTATAAACATGGAAATATCTTCATCGCCATCTCTATAAACATGAAAATATCTACACTGCCATCTCCATAAACCTGGAACTAACTACTCCGCCATCTGTATAAACATGGAAACATCTACACCGCCATCAGTGTGAATAAGGAAATATCTACAATGCCATCTGTATAAAGATAAAAATATCTGCACCGCGAGCTGTATAAACATGGAAATATCTACATCGCTATCTGTATAAACGTGGAAATACCAACACCGCTATCGGTATAAACATGGAAATATCTACAACGCCATCTATATAAACATGGAAATATCTACACCGCTATGTCTAAAACATGGAAATACCTACACCGCTATCTCTATAAACATGGAAATATCTACACCGCTGTCTGTATAAACATGGAAATATCTACACCGCTATCTGTATAAACATGGAAATATCTATACCGCGATCTGTATAAACATGGAAATATCTACACCCCGATCTGTATAAACATGGAAATATTTACACCGCTATCTGTATAGTCATGGAAATTTCTACACCGTTATCTGTATAAATATGGAAATATCTACACCGCTATCTCTATAAACATGGAAATATCTACACCGCCATCTGTATAAACATGGAAATACCTATATAGACATCAGTGTAAACATGGAAATATCTACACCACCATCTGTATAAACATGGAAATATCTACAATGCCATCTGTATAGACATGGAAATACCTACACGGCAATCTGTGTATAGATGGAAACATCAACACCGCCATCTGTACAAATTTGGAAATATCTACACTGCTATCTCTATAAACATGGAAATATCTACACTGCGGTCTGTGTAAACATGGAAATATCTACACCACGATCTGTATAAACATGGAAATATCTACACCACGATCTGTATAAACATGGAAATACCTACACCAAGATCTGTGTAAACATGGAAATATATACAACGCCATCTATATAAACATGGAAATATCTACACCGCTATGTCTATAAACATGGAAATACCTACACCGCTATCTCTATAAACATGGAAATATCTTCAACAATATCTGTAAAAACATGGAGATATCTACACTGCTATCTGTATAAACATGGAAATATCTACACCGCGATCTGTATAAACATGGAAATATCTACACCGCGATCTGTATAAACATGGAAATATCTGCACCGCTATCTTTATAGACATGGAAATATCTACAAAGCCTTCTGTATAAACATGGAAATACCTACACAGTCATGTGTAGGAACATGGAAATATCTACACTGCCATCTGTATAAACATAGAAATATCTACACAGCCCTTTGTATAAATATGGAGATAACTGCATAGGCATCTGTGTAAACATGGAAATATCTGCACCGCTATCTGTATAAACATGGAAATACCTACACTGCTGTCTCTATAAACATGGCAATATGTGCACCGCTATGTGTATAATCATGGAAATATCTCCACTGCTGTCTGTATAAACATGGAAATATCTCCACCGTTATCTGTATAAACATAGAAATATCTACAGCGCCATCTCTATGAACATTGAAATATCTACACTGCAATCTGTGAAAACATAGAAATATCTACACAATCATCTGAATAAACATGGAAATATCTACACCAACATCTGTATAAACATGGAAATACCTTCAATTTCATCGGTATACACATGGAAATATCTACAAGACATCTGTATAAATATGGAAATATCTACACCGCCATCTGTATAAACCTGGAAATATCTACACTGCCATCTGTAGAAAGATGGAAATATCTACATCGCTATCTCTATAAATATGGAAATATCTACACTGCCATCTATATAAACATGAAAATATCTACACTGCCATCTCCACAAAGATGGAAGTATCTAATCCGCCATGTGCATAAACACGGAAATATCTACAACACCATCTGTGAAAACATGGAAATATCTACACCACTATCTGTATAAATATGGAAATATCTACACTGACATCTGCATGTCCATGGAAATACCTACGCCGCCATCTGTATAAACATGGAAATATCTACACGGCCATCTGTGTATCGATGGAAATATCAACACCGCCATCTGTACAAACATGGAAATATCTACACCGCTATCTCTATAAACATGGAAATATCTGCACTGCCATCTGTAAAAACATGGAAATATCTATACAGTCATCTGTATAAACTTGGAAATATCTACAATGCCATCTGTATACACATGGAAATATCTACACAGCCATCTGTATAAACATGTAAATATGTACACTGCTATCTCTATAAACATGGAAATATCTTCATCGCCATCTCTATAAACATGAAAATATCTACACTGCCATCTCCATAAACCTGGAACTAACTACTCCGCCATCTGTATAAACATGGAAACATCTACACCGCCATCAGTGTGAATAAGGAAATATCTACAATGCCATCTGTATAAAGATAAAAATATCTGCACCGCGAGCTGTATAAACATGGAAATATCTACATCGCTATCTGTATAAACGTGGAAATACCAACACCGCTATCGGTATAAACATGGAAATATCTACAACGCCATCTATATAAACATGGAAATATCTACACCGCTATGTCTAAAACATGGAAATACCTACACCGCTATCTCTATAAACATGGAAATATCTACACCGCTGTCTGTATAAACATGGAAATATCTACACCGCTATCTGTATAAACATGGAAATATCTATACCGCGATCTGTATAAACATGGAAATATCTACACCCCGATCTGTATAAACATGGAAATATTTACACCGCTATCTGTATAGTCATGGAAATTTCTACACCGTTATCTGTATAAATATGGAAATATCTACACCGCTATCTCTATAAACATGGAAATATCTACACCGCCATCTGTATAAACATGGAAATACCTATATAGACATCAGTGTAAACATGGAAATATCTACACCACCATCTGTATAAACATGGAAATATCTACAATGCCATCTGTATAGACATGGAAATACCTACACGGCAATCTGTGTATAGATGGAAACATCAACACCGCCATCTGTACAAATTTGGAAATATCTACACTGCTATCTCTATAAACATGGAAATATCTACACTGCGGTCTGTGTAAACATGGAAATATCTACACCACGATCTGTATAAACATGGAAATATCTACACCACGATCTGTATAAACATGGAAATACCTACACCAAGATCTGTGTAAACATGGAAATATATACAACGCCATCTATATAAACATGGAAATATCTACACCGCTATGTCTATAAACATGGAAATACCTACACCGCTATCTCTATAAACATGGAAATATCTTCAACAATATCTGTAAAAACATGGAGATATCTACACTGCTATCTGTATAAACATGGAAATATCTACACCGCGATCTGTATATACATGGAAATAACTTCACCGTGATCTGCATAAACATGGAAATATCAACACCGCTATCTGTATAAACATGGTAATATCTACACCACCATCTATATAAAAATGGAAATATCTAAACCGCCATCTGTATAAACATGGAAATATCTACACTGCCATCTGTATAAACATGGAAATATCTACACTGCCATCTGTAGAAAGATGGAAATATCTACACCGCTATCTCTATAAATATGGAAATATCTACACCGCCATCTCTATAAACATGAAAATATCTACACTGCCATCTCCATAAATATGGAAGTATCTACTCCGCCATGTGTATAAACACGGTAATATCTACACCACCATCTGTTTAAACATGTAAATATCTACACCGATATCTGTAAAAATATGGAAATATCTACACCGCTATCTGTATAAACATTGAAATATGTACACTGCGATCTGTATGAACATGGAAATATCTACACCGCGATCTGTATAAACATGGAAATATCTACACCGCTATCTGTATAAACATGGAAATATCTACAAAGCTCTCTCTATAAACATGGAAATATCTGCACCGCCATCTGTATAAACATGGAAATACCTACAAAGTCATCTGTATAAACATGGAAATATCTACAGCGCCATCTCTATAAACATTGACAAATCTACACTGCCATCTGTAAAAACATGGAAATATCCACACAGTCATCTGAATAAACATGGAAATATCTACACCACCATCTGTATAAACATGGAAATACCTACAATACCGTCTGTATACACATGGAAATATCTACACAGACTTCTGTATAAATATGGAAATATCTACACGGCCATCTGTATAAACATGGAATTATCTACAGTGCCATCTGTAGAAAGATGGAAATATCTACACCGCTATCTCTATAAATATGGAAATATCTACACCGCCATCTCTATAAACATGAAAATATCTACACTGCCATCTCCATAAAGATGGAAGTATCTACTCCGCCATGTTAATAAACACGGAAAAAACTACACCACCATCTGTGTAAACATGGAAATATCTGCGCCGCCATCTGTATAAACATGGAAATATCTAGACGGCCATCTGTGAATAGATGGAAATATCAACTCCGCCATCTATACAAACATGGAAATATCTACACCGCTATCTCTATAAACATGGAAATATCTGCACTGCCATCTGTAAAAACATGGAAATACCTATACAGTCATCTGTATAAACATGGAAATATCTACAATGCCATCTGTATACACATGGAAAGATCTACACAGCCATCTGTATAAACATGTAAATATCTACACTGCTATCTCTATAAACATGGAAATACCTACACCGCCATGTCTATAAACATGAAAATATCTACAATGCCATCTCCATAAACATGGAACTAACTACTCTGCCATCTGTATAAACATGGAAATATCTACACCGCCATCTGTGTGAATAAGGAAATATCTACAATGCCATCTGTATAAAGATATAAATATCTGCACTGCGAGCTGTATAAACATGGAAATATCTACATCGCTATCTATATAAACGTGGAAATACCAACACCGCTATCGGTATAAAGATGGAAATATCTACAACGCCATCTATATAAACATGGAAATATCTACACCGCTATGTCTATAAACATGGAAATACCTACACCGCTATCTCTAAAAACATGGAAATATCTACACCAATATCTGTAAAAACATGGAAATATCTACACCGCTATCTGTATAAACATGGAAATATCTACAACGCGATCTCTATAAACATGGAAATAACTTCACCGTGATCTGCATAAACATGGAAATATCTACACCGCTATCTGTATAAACAAGGTAATATCTACACCACCATCTATATAAACATGGAAATATCTACACCGCCATCTGTATAAACATGGAAATATCTACAATGCCATCTGTAGAGAGATGGAAATATATACTCCGCAATCTGTATAAACATGGAAATATCTACACCGATCTCTGTAAAAATATGGAAATATCTACACCGCGATCTGTATAAACATGGAAATATCTACACCGCTATCTGTATAAACATGGAAATATCTACAAAGCTCTCTTTATAAACATGGAAATATCTGCACCGCCATCTGTATAAACATGGAAATACCTACAAAGTCATCTGTATAAATATGGAAATATCTACAGCGCCAACTCTATAAACATTGACAAATCTACACTGCCATCTGAAAAAACATGGAAATATCCACACAGTCATCTGAATAAACATGGAAATATCTACACCACCATCTGTATAAACATGGAAATACCTACAATACCATCTGTATACACATGGAAATATCTACACAGACTTCTGTATAAATATGGAAATATCTACACGGCCATCTGTATAAACATGGAATTATCTACAGTGCCATCTGTAGAAAGATGGAAATATCTACACCGCTATCTCTATAAATATGGAAATACCTACACCACCATCTCTATAAATATGGAAATATCTACACCGCTATCTCTATAAACATGAAAATATCTACACTGCCATCTCCATAAAGATGGAAGTATCTACTCCGCCATGTTAATAAACACGGAAATATCTACACCACCATCTGTGTAAACATGGAAATATCTACGCCGCCATCTGTATAAACATGGAAATATCTAGACGGCCATCTGTGTATAGATGGAAATATCAACACCGCCATCTATACAAACATGGAAATATCTACACCGCTATCTCTATAAACATGGAAATATCTGCACTGCCATCTGTAAAAACATGGAAATACCTATACAGTCATCTGTATAAACATGGAAATATCTACAATGCCATCTGTATACACATGGAAATATCTACACAGCCATCTGTATAAACATGTAAATATCTACACTGCTATCTCTATAAACATGGAAATATCTACACCGCCATGTCTATAAATATGAAAATATCTACACTGCCATCTCCATAAACATGGAACTAACTACTCCGCCATCTGTATAAACATGGAAACATCTACACCGCCATCTGTGTGAATAAGGAAATATCTACAATGCTATCTGTATAAAGATATAAATATCTGCACCGAGAGCTGTATAAACATGGAAATATCTACATCGCTATCTATATATACGTGGAAATACCAACACTGCTATCGGTACAAACATGGAAATATCTACAACGCCATCTATATAAACATGGAAATATCTACACCGCTATGTCTATAAACATGGAATTACCTACACCGCTATCTCTATAAACATGGAAATATCTTCAACAATATCTGTAAAAACATGGAAATATCTACACTGCTATCTGTATAAACATGGAAATATCTACACCGCGATCTGTATATACATGGAAATAACTTCACCGTGATCTGCATAAACATGGAAATATCTACACCGCTATCTGTATAAACATGGTAATATCTACACCACCATCTATATAAACATGGAAATATCTACACCGCCATCTGTATAAACATGGAAATATCTACAATGCCATCTGTATGAACATGGAAATATCTACACCGCGATCTGTATAAACATGGAAATATCTACACCGCTATCTGTATAAACATGGAAATATCTACAAAGCTCTCTTTATAAACATGGAAATATCTGCACCGCCATCTGTATAAACATGGAAATACCTACAAAGTCATCTGTATAAACATGGAAATATCTACAGCGCCATCTCTATAAACATTGACAAATCTACACTGCCATCTGTAAAAACATGGAAATATCTACCCAGTCATCTGAATAAACATGGAAATTTCTACACCACCATCTGTGTAAAGATGGAAATACCTACAATACCATCTGTATACACGTGAAAATATCTACACAGACTTCTGTATAAACATGGAAATACCTATACAGTCATCTGTGTAAACATGGAAATATCTACACCACCATCTGTATAAACATGGAAATATCTACAATGCCATCTGTATAAACATGGAAATACCTACACGGCCATCTGTGTATAGATGGAAATATCAACACCGCCATCTGTACAACCCTGGAAACCACCATCTGTATACACATGGAAATATCTACACAGACATCTGTATAAATATGGAAATATCTACAGGGCCATCTGTATAAACATGGAAATATCTACACGGCCATCTGTAGAAAGATGGAAATATGTACACCGCTATCTCTATAAATATGGAAATATCTACACCGCCGTCTCTATAAACATGAAAATATATACACTGCCATCTCCATAAAGATGGAAGTATCTACCCTGCAATGTGTATAAACACGGAAATATGTACACCACCATCTGTGTAAACATGGAAATATCTACAACGCTATCTGTATAAACATGGAAATATCTACACCACCATCTGCATGTCCATGGAAATATCTACGCCGCCATCTGTATAAAGATGGAAATATCTACAAAGCCATCTGTGTATAGATGGAAATATCAACACCGCCATCTGTTCAAACATGGAAATATCTACATCGCTATCTCTATAAACATGGAAATATCTGCACTGTCATCTGTAAAAACATGGAAATACCGATACAGTCATCTGTATAAACATGGAAATATCTACAATGCCATCTCTATACACATGGAAATATCTACACAGCCATCTGTATAAACATGTAAATATCTACACTGCTATCTCTATAAACATGGAAATATCTACACCGCCATCTCTATAAACATGAAAATATCTACACTGTCATCTCCATAAACATGAAACTAACTACTTCGCCATCTGTATAAACATGGAAACACCTACACCGCCATCTGTGTGAATAAGGAAATATCTACACTGCCATCAGTATAAAGATATAAATATCTGCACTGCGAGTTGTAAAAACATGGAAATATCTACATCGCTATCTGTAAAACGTGGAAATACCAACACCGCTATCGGTATAACATGGAAATATCTACACAGCCATCTGTATATACATGGAAATATCTACACCGCTATCTGTATAAACATGGAAATATCTCCACTGCTATCTCTATAAACATCGAAATATCTACACCGCCATCTGTATAAACATGAAAATACTTACAAAGTTATTTGTATAAACATGGAAATATCTACACCGGTATCTGTATAAACATGGAAATATCTACACGACGATCTGTATAAACATGGAAATATCTACACCGCTATCTGTATAAACATGGAAAAATCTACACCGCGATCTGTATAAACATGGAAATATCTTCACCACGATCTGTATAAACATGGAAATATCTACACTGCTATGTGTATAAACATGGTAATATCTACACCACCATCTATATAAACACGGAAATATCTACACCGACACCTGTATAAACATGGAAATATCTACAATGCCATCTGTAGAAAGATGGAAATATTTACACCGCAATCTGTGTAAACATGGAAATATCTACACCGATATATGTAAAAACATGGAAATATCTACACCCCTATCTGTATAAACATGGAAATATCTACAACGCTATCTCTATAAACATGGAAAAATCAACAACGCTATCTCTATGAACATGGAAATATCTACACCCCCATCTCTATAAACATGGAAATATATACACCACGATCAGTATAAACATGGAAATATCTACACCGCTATCTGTATAAACATGGAAATATCTCCACTGCTATCTCTATAATCATGGAAATAACTACACCGCCATCTGTAAAAACATGGAAATATCTACAAAGCCATGTGTATATACATGGAAATATCTACAACGCTAACTATATAAACATGGAAATAACTACACCGCTATTTGTATAAACATGGAAATATCTACACCGCCATCTACATATCCTTGGAAATATCTGCGCCGCCATCTGTATAAACATGGAAATATCTACAAGGTCATCTGTGTATAGATAGAAATATCAACACCGCCATCTGTACAAACATGGAAATATCTGCACCTCGATCTGTATAAACATGGAAATATCTACACCGCGATCTGTATAAACATGGAAATATGTTCACCACGATCTGTATAAACATGGAAATATCTACACCGCTATCTGTATAAACATGGTAATATCTACAACACCATCTATATAAACATGGAAATATCTACACCGCCATCTGTATAATTATGGAAATATCTACAATGCCATCTGTAGAAAGATGGAAATATCTACACCGCAATCTTTTTAAACATGGAAATATCTACACCGATATCTGTAAAAACATGGAAATATATACACCGCTCTCTGTATAAATATGGAAATATCTTCACCGCGATCTGTATAAACATGGAAATATCTACACCACGATCTGTATAAACATGGAAATATCTACACAGCTATCTCTGTAAACATGGAAATATCTACACCGCCATCTGTATAAACATGGAAATAACTACAAAGTCATCTGTATAAACATGGAAATATCTACACAGCCATCTCTATAAACATGGAAATATCTACACAGCCATCTGTATATACATGGAAATATCTACACCGCTATCTGTATAAACATGGAAATATCTACACCGCTATCTCTATAAACATGGATATAACTACACCGTGATCTGTATGAACATGGAAATATTTACACCGCTATCTGTATAAACATGGAAATATCTACACCGCCATCTACATATCCATGGAAATATCTGCGCCGCCATCTGTATAAACATGGAAATATATACACGGTCATCTGTGAATAGATAGAAATATCAACACCGCCATCTGTACAAACAAGGAAATATATGCACCGCTATCTGTATAAACATGGAAATATCTACACCGCGGTCTGTATAAACATGGAAATATCTACACCGCTATCTGTATAAACATGGAAATATCTACACCGCTATCTTTATAAACATGGAAATATCTACACCGTGATCTGTATAAACATGGAAATATTTACACTGCTATATGTATAAACATGGAAATTTCTACACCGTTATCTGTATAAATATGGAAATATATTCACTGCTATCTCTATAAACATGGAAATATCTACAGTGCCTTCTGTATAAACATGGAAATACCTATACAGTCATCTGTGTAAACATGGAAATATCTACACCACCATCTGTATAAACATGGAAATATCTACAATGCCATCTGTATAAACATGGAAATACCTACAAGGCCATCTGTGTATAGATGGAAACATCAACACCGCCATCTGTACAACCCTGGAAACCACCATCTGTATACACATGGAAATATCTACACAGACATCTGTATAAATATGGAAATATCTACAGGGCCATCTGTATAAACATGGAAATATCTACACTGCCATCTGTAGAAAGATGGAAATATGTACACCGCTATCTCTATAAATATGGAAATATCTACACCGCCATCTCTATAAACATGAAAATATATACACTGCCATCTCCATAAAGATGGAAGTATCTACCCTGCAATGTGTATAAACACGGAAATATCTACACCACCATCTGTGTAAACATGTTAATATCTACAACGCTATCTGTATAAACATGGAAATATCTACACCACCATCTGCATGTCCATGGAAATATCTACGCCGCCATCTGTATAAAGATGGAAATATCTACAAAGCCATCTGTGTATAGATGGAAATATCAACACCGCCATCTGTTCAAACATGGAAATATCTACATCGCTATCTCTATAAACATGGAAATATCTGCACTGTCATCTGTAAAAACATGGAAATACCGATACAGTCATCTGTATAAACATGGAAATATCTACAATGCCATCTCTATACACATGGAAATATCTACACAGCCATCTGTATAAACATGTAAATATCTACACTGCTATCTCTATAAACATGGAAATATCTACACCGCCATCTCTATAAACATGAAAATATCTACACTGCCATCTCCATAAACATGAAACTAACTACTTCGCCATCTGTATAAACATGGAAACACCTACACCGCCATCTGTGTGAATAAGGAAATATCTACACTGCCATCAGTATAAAGATATAAATATCTGCACTGCGAGCTGTAAAAACATGGAAATATCTACATCGCTATCTGTAAAACGTGGAAATACCAACACCGCTATCGGTATAACATGGAAATATCTACACAGCCATCTGTATATACATGGAAATATCTACACCGCTATCTGTATAAACATGGAAATATCTCCACTGCTATCTCTATAAACATCGAAATATCTACACCGCCATCTGTATAAACATGAAAATACTTACAAAGTTATCTGTATAAACATGGAAATATCTACACCGGTATCTGTATAAACATGGAAATATCTACACGACGATCTGTATAAACATGGAAATATTTACACCGCTATCTGTATAATCCTGGAAATATCTACACTGCTGTCACTATAAATATGGAAATATCTACACCGCCATCTGTATAAACATGGAAATAATTACACAGTCATGTGTAGGAACATGGAAATATCTACACCACCGTTTGAATAAAGATGGAAATCTCTACAACGTTATCTGTATAAACATGGAAATATCTACACAGAGATCTGTATAAACATGGAAATATGTACAGCACTCTCTGACTAAAGATGGAAATATCTACACCGCTATCTGTAAAAACATGGAAATATCTAAACCACTATCTGTATAAATATGGAAATATTTACACCACTATCTCAATAAACATGGAAATATCTACACCGCTATCTCTATAAACATGGAAATATCTAAACCGCCATCTGTATTAACATGGAAATATCTACACAGTCATCTGTATAAACCTGGAAATATCTACACTGTCATCTATGTAAACATGGAAATATCTACAGAGAACTCTGTATAAACATGGAAATATCGGCACAGCCATCTGTATAAGCATGGAAATATCTACACCGCTATCTGTATAAACATGGAAATATCGACACCGCTATGAGAATTAACGTGGAAATATCTCCATTGCTATCTGTATAAACATGGACGTATCTCCACCGCAATCTTTCTAAACATGAAAATATCTACACCGCTATCTCTATAAACATGGAAATATCTGCACTGCCATCTGTAAAAACATGGAAATACCTATACAGTCATCTGTATAAACATGAAGATATCTACAATGCCATCTGTATACCCATGGAAATATCTACACAGCCATCTGTATAAACATGTAAATATCTACACTGCTATCTCTATAAACATGGAAACATCTACACCGCCATCTCTATAAACCTGGAAATATCTACACTGCCGTCTCCATGAACATGGAACTAACTACTCCGCCATCTGTATAAACATGGAAACATCTACACCGCCATCTGTGTGAATAAGGAAATATCTACAATGACATCTGTATAAAGATATAAATATCTGCACCGCGAGCTGTATAAACATGGAAATATCTAGATCGCTATGTCTATAAACATGGAAATATCTACACCGCAATCTGTATAAACATGGAAATATCTACACCGCTATCTTAATATATATGAAATATCAAAACCGCTATCTCTATAAAAATGGATATATCTACACTGCTATCTGTATAAACTTGGAAATATCCTGACTGCTATCTCTATGAACATGGAGATATCTACACCGCTATCTGTATGAACATGGAAATATCTACACCGCCATCTCTATAAACATGGAACTATCTACACCGCCATCTGCATAAACATGGAAATATCTACACCGCTATCGGTATAAACATGGAAATATCTACACCGCTATCTGTATAAACATGGAAATATCTACACTGCGATCTGTATAAACATGGAATATCTACACCGCGATCTGTATAAACATGGAAATATCTTCAACACGATCTCTGTAAAAATGGAAAGATCTACACCGCTATCTGTATAAACATGGTAATATCTACACCACCATCTATATAAACATGGACATATCTACACCTCCATCAGTATAAACATGTAAATATCTACAATGCCATCTGTAGAAAGATGGAAATATCTACACCGCAATCTGTGTAAATATGGAAATATCTACACCGATATCTGTAAAAACATGGAAATATCTACACCGCTATCTGTATAAACTTGGAAATATCTACACCACGATCTGTATAAACACGGAAATATCTACACCGCGATCTGTATAAACATGGAAATATCTACACGGCCATCTGTATAAACATGGAAATATCTACACAGACATCTGTATAAACACGGAAATATCTGAACTGCAATCTGTGGAAAGATGGAAATATCTACACCACGATCTGTATAAATATGAAAATATCTACACCGCTATCTGTGTAAAGATGGAAATACCTACACCGCCATCTGTATAAACATGGAAATAACTACAAAGTCATCTGTATAAACATAGATATATCTACACAGCCATCTGTATCAACACGGAAATATCTACACAGCCATCTGTATATACATGGAAATACCTACACCGCTATCTGTATAAACATGGATATAACTACACCGCTATTTGTATAAACAAGGAAATATCTACACCGCCATCTGTTTAAACATGGAAATATATACACAGACATCTGTTTATACATGGAAATATCTACATCGCTATCTGTAAACATGCTAATAACTACACCGTTATCCGTATAAATGCGGAAATATTTGCACCGCTATCCCTATAAACGTGGTAATACCAACACCGCGATCTGTATAAACGTGGAAATACCTACAAAGTCATCTGTATAAACATGGAAATATCTACAGCGCCATCTCTATAAACATTGACAAATCTACACTGCCATCTGTAAAAACATGGAAATATCTACACAGTCATCTGAATAAACATGGAAATATCTACGCCTCCATCTGTATAAACATGGAAATATCTACACGGCCATCTGTGTATAGACGGAAATACCAACACCGCCATCTGTACAAACATGGAAATATCTACACCGCTATCTCTATAAACATGGAAATATCTGCACTGCCACCTGTAAAAACATGGAAATACCTATACACTCATCTGTATAAAAATGGAAATATCTACAATGCCATCTGTATACACATGGAAATATCTCCACAGCCATCTGTATAAACATGTAAATATCTACACTGCTATCTCTATAAACATGGAAATATCTATACCGCCATCTCTATAAACATGAAAATATCTACACTGCCAGCTCCATAAACATGGAAGTAACTACTCCGCCATCTGTATAAATATGGAAACATCTACACCGCCATCTGTGTGAATAAGGAAATATCTACAATGCCATCTGTATAAAGATATAACTATCTGCACGGCGAGGTGTATAAACATGGAAATATCTACATCGCTATCTGTATAAACGTGGAAATACCAACACCGCTATCGGTAAAAACATGGAAATACCTACACCGCTATCTCTATAAACATGGAAATATCTACACCGCTATCTGTATAAACATGGAAATATCTACACTGCTATCTGTATAAACATGGAAATATCTACACCGCGATCTGTATAAACATGGAAATATCTTCACCACGATCTGTATAAACATGGAAATATCTACACCGCTATCTGTATAAATATGGTAATATCTACACCACCATCTATATAAACATGGAAATATCTACACCGACACCTGCATAAACATGGAAATATCTACAATGCCAACTGTAGAAAGGTGGAAATATCTACATCGCAATCTCTGTAAACATGGAAATATCTACACCGATATATGTAAATACATGGAAATATCTACACCCCTATCTGTATAAACATGGAAATATTTACACCGCTATCTCTATAAACATGGAAATATCTGCACTGCCATCTGTAAAAACATGGAAATACCTATACACTCATCTGTATAAACATGGAAATATCTACAATGCCATCTGTATACACATGGAAATATCTCCACAGCCATCTGTATAAACATGTAAATATCTACACTGCTATCTCTATAAACATGGAAATACCTATACCGCCATCTCTATAAACATGAAAATATCTACACTGCCAGCTCCATAAACATGGAACTAACTACTCCGCCATCTGTATAAACATGGAAACATCTACACCGCCATCTGTGTGAATAAGGAAATATCTACAATGCCATCTGTATAAAGATATAACTATCTGCACGGCGAGCTGTATAAACATGGAAATATCTACATCGCTATCTATATAAACGTGGAAATACCAACACCACTATCGGTAAAAACATGGAAATATCTACAACGCCATCTATATAAACATGGAAATATTTACACCGCTATGTCTATAAACATGGAAATACCTACACCGCTATCTCTATAAACATGGAAATATCTACACCGCTATCTGTATAAACATGGAAATATCTACACCGCTATCTGTATAAACATGGAAAAATCTATACCGCGATCTGTATAAACATGGAAATATCTTCACCACGATCTGTATGAACATGGAAATATCTACACTGCTATGTGTATAAACATGGTAATATCTACACCACCATCTGTATAAACATGGAAATGTGTACACCGACACCTGTATAAACATGGAAATATCTACAATGCCATCTGTAGAAAGATGGAAATATCTACACCGCAATCTGTGTAAACATGGAAATATCTACACCGATATATGTAAAAACATGGAAATATCTACACCCCTATCTGTATAAACATGGAAATATCTACAACGCTATCTCTATAAACATGGAAAAATCAACAACGCTATCTCTATGAACATGGAAATATCTACACCCCCATCTCTATAAACATGGAAATATATACACCACGATCAGTATAAACATGGAAATATCTACACCGCTATCTGTATAAACATGGAAATATCTCCACTGCTATCTCTATAAACATGGAAATATCTACACTGCCATCTGTAAAAACATGGAAATATCTACAAAGACATGTGTATATACATGGAAATATCTACAACGCTATCTATATAAACATGTAAATAACTACACCGCTATTTGTATAAACATGGAAATATCTACACCGCCATCTACATATCCATGGAAATATCTGCGCCGCCATCTGTATAAACATGGAAATATCTACAATGTCATCTGTGTATAGATAGAAATATCAACACCGCCATCTGTACAAACATGGAAATATCTGCACCGCGATCTGTATAAACATGGAAATATCTACACCGCGATCTGTATAAACATGGAAATATGTTCACCACGATCTGTATAAACATGGAAATATCTACACCGCTATCTGTATAAACATGGTAATATCTACAACACCATCTATATAAACATGGAAATATCTACACCGCTATCTGTATAAACATGGAAATATCTACACCGCTATCTCTATAAACATGGAAATATCTACACCGTGATCTGTATAAACATGGAAATATTTACACCGCTATATGTATAAACATGGAAATTTCTACACCGTTATCTGTATAAATATGGAAATATATTCACTGCTATCTCTATAAACATGGAAATATCTGCACTGCCATCTGTAAAAACATGGAAATACCTATACACTCATCTGTATAAACATGGAAATATCTACAATGCCATCTGTATACACATGGAAATATCTCCACAGCCATCTGTATAAACATGTAAATATCTACACTGCTATCTCTATAAACATGGAAATACCTATACCGCCATCTCTATAAACATGAAAATATCTACACTGC
Source organism: Pan paniscus (assembly GCF_029289425.2). Lineage (NCBI taxonomy): Eukaryota > Metazoa > Chordata > Mammalia > Primates > Hominidae > Pan > Pan paniscus. The sequence goes on from NC_073256.2 coordinate 503,142, forward strand.
CAGCTCCATAAACATGGAACTAACTACTCCGCCATCTGTATAAACATGGAAACATCTACACCGCCATCTGTGTGAATAAGGAAATATCTACAATGCCATCTGTATAAAGATATAACTATCTGCACGGCGAGCTGTATAAACATGGAAATATCTACATCGCTATCTATATAAACGTGGAAATACCAACACCACTATCGGTAAAAACATGGAAATATCTACAACGCCATCTATATAAACATGGAAATATTTACACCGCTATGTCTATAAACATGGAAATACCTACACCGCTATCTCTATAAACATGGAAATATCTACACCGCTATCTGTATAAACATGGAAATATCTACACCGCTATCTGTATAAACATGGAAAAATCTATACCGCGATCTGTATAAACATGGAAATATCTTCACCACGATCTGTATGAACATGGAAATATCTACACTGCTATGTGTATAAACATGGTAATATCTACACCACCATCTGTATAAACATGGAAATGTGTACACCGACACCTGTATAAACATGGAAATATCTACAATGCCATCTGTAGAAAGATGGAAATATCTACACCGCAATCTGTGTAAACATGGAAATATCTACACCGATATATGTAAAAACATGGAAATATCTACACCCCTATCTGTATAAACATGGAAATATCTACAACGCTATCTCTATAAACATGGAAAAATCAACAACGCTATCTCTATGAACATGGAAATATCTACACCCCCATCTCTATAAACATGGAAATATATACACCACGATCAGTATAAACATGGAAATATCTACACCGCTATCTGTATAAACATGGAAATATCTCCACTGCTATCTCTATAAACATGGAAATATCTACACTGCCATCTGTAAAAACATGGAAATATCTACAAAGACATGTGTATATACATGGAAATATCTACAACGCTATCTATATAAACATGTAAATAACTACACCGCTATTTGTATAAACATGGAAATATCTACACCGCCATCTACATATCCATGGAAATATCTGCGCCGCCATCTGTATAAACATGGAAATATCTACAATGTCATCTGTGTATAGATAGAAATATCAACACCGCCATCTGTACAAACATGGAAATATCTGCACCGCGATCTGTATAAACATGGAAATATCTACACCGCGATCTGTATAAACATGGAAATATGTTCACCACGATCTGTATAAACATGGAAATATCTACACCGCTATCTGTATAAACATGGTAATATCTACAACACCATCTATATAAACATGGAAATATCTACACCGCTATCTGTATAAACATGGAAATATCTACACCGCTATCTCTATAAACATGGAAATATCTACACCGTGATCTGTATAAACATGGAAATATTTACACCGCTATATGTATAAACATGGAAATTTCTACACCGTTATCTGTATAAATATGGAAATATATTCACTGCTATCTCTATAAACATGGAAATATCTACAGTGCCTTCTGTATAAACATGGAAATACCTATACAGTCATCTGTGTAAACATGGAAATATCTACACCACCATCTGTATAAACATGGAAATATCTACAATGCCATCTGTATAAACATGGAAATACCTACACGGCCATCTGTGTATAGATGGAAACATCAACACCGCCATCTGTACAACCCTGGAAACCACCATCTGTATACACATGGAAATATCTACACAGACATCCGTATAAATATGGAAATATCTACAGGGCCATCTGTATAAACATGGAAATATCTACACTGCCATCTGTAGAAAGATGGAAATATGTACACCGCTATCTCTATAAATATGGAAATATCTACACCGCCATCTCTATAAACATGAAAATATAAACACTGCCATCTCCATAAAGATGGAAGTATCTAACCTGCAATGTGTATAAACACGGAAATATCTACACCACCATCTGTGTAAACATGGAAATATCTACAACGCTATCTGTATAAACATGGAAATATCTACACCACCATCTGCATGTCCATGGAAATATCTACGCCGCCATCTGTATAAAGATGGAAATATCTACAAAGCCATCTGTGTATAGATGGAAATATCAACACCGCCATCTGTTCAAACATGGAAATATCTACATCGCTATCTCTATAAACATGGAAATATCTGCACTGTCATCTGTAAAAACATGGAAATACCGATACAGTCATCTGTATAAACATGGAAATATCTACAATGCCATCTCTATACACATGGAAATATCTACACAGCCATCTGTATAAACATGTAAATATCTACACTGCTATCTCTATAAACATGGAAATATCTACACCGCCATCTCTATAAACATGAAAATATCTACACTGCCATCTCCATAAACATGAAACTAACTACTTCGCCATCTGTATAAACATGGAAACACCTACACCGCCATCTGTGTGAATAAGGAAATATCTACACTGCCATCAGTATAAAGATATAAATATCTGCACTGCGAGCTGTAAAAACATGGAAATATCTACATCGCTATCTGTAAAACGTGGAAATACCAACACCGCTATCGGTATAACATGGAAATATCTACACAGCCATCTGTATATACATGGAAATATCTACACCGCTATCTGTATAAACATGGAAATATCTCCACTGCTATCTCTATAAACATCGAAATATCTACACCGCCATCTGCATAAACATGAAAATACTTACAAAGTTATCTGTATAAACATGGAAATATCTACACCGGTATCTGTATAAACATGGAAATATCTACACGACGATCTGTATAAACATGGAAATATCTACACCGCTATCTGAATAAACATGGAAAAATCTACACCGCGATCTGTATAAACATGGAAATATCTTCACCACGATCTGTATAAACATGGAAATATCTACACTGCTATGTGTATAAACATGGTAATATCTACACCACCATCTATATAAACATGGAAATATCTACACCGACACCTGTATAAACATGGAAATATCTACAATGCCATCTGTAGAAAGATGGAAATATCTACACCGCAATCTGTGTAAACATGGAAATATCTACACCGATATATGTAAAAACATGGAAATATCTACACCCCTATCTGTATAAACATGGAAATATCTACAACGCTATCTCTATAAACATGGAAAAATCAACAACGCTATCTCTATGAACATGGAAATATCTACACCCCCATCTCTATAAACATGGAAATATATACACCACGATCAGTATAAACATGGAAATATCTACACCGCTATCTGTATAAACATGGAAATATCTCCACTGCTATCTCTATAAACATGGAAATATCTACACCGCCATCTGTAAAAACATGGAAATATCTACAAAGCCATGTGTATATAAATGGAAATATCTACAACGCTATCTATATAAACATGGAAATAACTACACCGCTATTTGTATAAACATGGAAATATCTACACCGCCATCTACATATCCATGGAAATATCTGCGCCGCCATCTGTATAAACATGGAAATATCTACAAGGTCATCTGTGTATAGATAGAAATATCAACACCGCCATCTGTACAAACATGGAAATATCTCCACCTCGATCTGTATAAACATGGAAATATCTACACCGCGATCTGTATAAACATGGAAATATGTTCACCACGATCTGTATAAACATGGAAATATCTACACCGCTATCTGTATAAACATGGTAATATCTACAACACCATCTATATAAACATGGAAATATCTACACCGCCATCTGTATAATTATGGAAAATCTACAATGCCATCTGTAGAAAGATGGAAATATCTACACCGCAATCTTTTTAAACATGGAAATATCTACACCGATATCTGTAAAAACATGGAAATATATACACCGCTCTCTGTATAAATATGGAAATATCTTCACCGCGATCTGTATAAACATGGAAATATCTACACCACGATCTGTATAAACATGGAAATATCTACACAGCTATCTCTGTAAACATGGAAATATCTACACCGCCATCTGTATAAACATGGAAATAACTACAAAGTCATCTGTATAAACATGGAAATATCTACACAGCCATCTCTATAAACATGGAAATATCTACACAGCCATCTGTATATACATGGAAATATCTACACCGCTATCTGTATAAACATGGAAATATCTACACCGCTATCTCTATAAACATGGATATAACTACACCGTGATCTGTATGAACATGGAAATATTTACACCGCTATCTGTATAAACATGGAAATATCTACACCGCCATCTACATATCCATGGAAATATCTGCGCCGCCATCTGTATAAACATGGAAATATCTACACGGTCATCTGTGAATAGATAGAAATATCAACACCGCCATCTGTACAAACAAGGAAATATATGCACCGCTATCTGTATAAACATGGAAATATCTACACCGCGGTCTGTATAAACATGGAAATATCTACCCCGCTATCTGTATAAACATGGAAATATCTACACCGCTATCTCTATAAACATGGAAATATCTACACCGTGATCTGTATAAACATGGAAATATTTACACTGCTATATGTATAAACATGGAAATTTCTACACCGTTATCTGTATAAATATGGAAATATATTCACTGCTATCTCTATAAACATGGAAATATCTACAGTGCCTTCTGTATAAACATGGAAATACCTATACAGTCATCTGTGTAAACATGGAAATATCTACACCACCATCTGTATAAACATGGAAATATCTACAATGCCATCTGTATAAACATGGAAATACCTACACGGCCATCTGTGTATAGATGGAAACATCAACACCGCCATCTGTACAACCCTGGAAACCACCATCTGTATACACATGGAAATATCTACACAGACATCTGTATAAATATGGAAATATCTACAGGGCCATCTGTATAAACATGGAAATATCTACACTGCCATCTGTAGAAAGATGGAAATATGTACACCGCTATCTCTATAAATATGGAAATATCTACACCGCCATCTCTATAAACATGAAAATATATACACTGCCATCTCCATAAAGATGGAAGTATCTACCCTGCAATGTGTATAAACACGGAAATATCTACACCACCATCTGTGTAAACATGGAAATATCTACAACGCTATCTGTATAAACATGGAAATATCTACACCACCATCTGCATGTCCATGGAAATATCTACGCCGCCATCTGTATAAAGATGGAAATATCTACAAAGCCATCTGTGTATAGATGGAAATATCAACACCGCCATCTGTTCAAACATGGAAATATCTACATCGCTATCTCTATAAACATGGAAATATCTGCACTGTCATCTGTAAAAACATGGAAATACCGATACAGTCATCTGTATAAACATGGAAATATCTACAATGCCATCTCTATACACATGGAAATATCTACACAGCCATCTGTATAAACATGTAAATATCTACACTGCTATCTCTATAAACATGGAAATATCTACACCGCCATCTCTATAAACATGAAAATATCTACACTGCCATCTCCATAAACATGAAACTAACTACTTCGCCATCTGTATAAACATGGAAACACCTACACCGCCATCTGTGTGAATAAGGAAATATCTACACTGCCATCAGTATAAAGATATAAATATCTGCACTGCGAGCTGTAAAAACATGGAAATATCTACATCGCTATCTGTAAAACGTGGAAATACCAACACCGCTATCGGTATAACATGGAAATATCTACACAGCCATCTGTATATACATGGAAATATCTACACCGCTATCTGTATAAACATGGAAATATCTCCACTGCTATCTCTATAAACATCGAAATATCTACACCGCCATCTGTATAAACATGAAAATACTTACAAAGTTATCTGTATAAACATGGAAATATCTACACCGGTATCTGTATAAACATGGAAATATCTACACGACGATCTGTATAAACATGGAAATATTTACACCGCTATCTGTATAATCCTGGAAATATCTACACTGCTGTCACTATAAATATGGAAATATCTACACCGCCATCTGTATAAACATGGAAATAATTACACAGTCATGTGTAGGAACATGGAAATATCTACACCACCGTTTGAATAAAGATGGAAATCTCTACAACGTTATCTGTATAAACATGGAAATATCTACACAGAGATCTGTATAAACATGGAAATATGTACAGCACTCTCTGACTAAAGATGGAAATATCTACACCGCTATCTGTAAAAACATGGAAATATCTAAACCACTATCTGTATAAATATGGAAATATTTACACCACTATCTCAATAAACATGGAAATATCTACACCGCTATCTCTATAAACATGGAAATATCTAAACCGCCATCTGTATTAACATGGAAATATCTACACAGTCATCTGTATAAACCTGGAAATATCTACACTGTCATCTATGTAAACATGGAAATATCTACAGAGAACTCTGTATAAACATGGAAATATCGGCACAGCCATCTGTATAAGCATGGAAATATCTACACCGCTATCTGTATAAACATGGAAATATCGACACCGCTATGAGAATTAACGTGGAAATATCTCCATTGCTATCTGTATAAACATGGACATATCTCCACCGCAATCTTTCTAAACATGAAAATATCTACACCGCTATCTCTATAAACATGGAAATATCTGCACTGCCATCTGTAAAAACATGGAAATACCTATACAGTCATCTGTATAAACATGAAAATATCTACAATGCCATCTGTATACCCATGGAAATATCTACACAGCCATCTGTATAAACATGTAAATATCTACACTGCTATCGCTATAAACATGGAAACATCTACACCGCCATCTCTATAAACCTGAAAATATCTACACTGCCGTCTCCATGAACATGGAACTAAGTACTCCGCCATCTGTATAAACATGGAAACATCTACACCGCCATCTGTGTGAATAAGGAAATATCTACAATGACATCTGTATAAAGATATAAATATCTGCACCGCGAGCTGTATAAACATGGAAATATCTAGATCGCTATGTCTATAAACATGGAAATATCTACACCGCAATCTGTATAAACATGGAAATATCTACACCGCTATCTTAATATATATGAAATATCAAAACCGCTATCTCTATAAAAATGGATATATCTACACTGCTATCTGTATAAACTTGGAAATATCCTGACTGCTATCTCTATGAACATGGAGATATCTACACCGCTATCTGTATGAACATGGAAATATCTACACCGCCATCTCTACAAACATGGAACTATCTACACCGCCATCTGCATAAACATGGAAATATCTACACCGCTATCGGTATAAACATGGAAATATCTACACTGCTATCTGTATAAACATGGAAATATCTACACTGCGATCTGTATAAACATGGAATATCTACACCGCGATCTGTATAAACATGGAAATATCTTCAACACGATCTCTGTAAAAATGGAAAGATCTACACCGCTATCTGTATAAACATGGTAATATATACACCACCATCTATATAAACATGGACATATCTACACCTCCATCTGTATAAACATGGAAATATCTACAATGCCATCTGTAGAAAGATGGAAATATCTACACCGCAATCTGTGTAAATATGGAAATATCTACACCGATATCTGTAAAAACAAGGAAATATCTACACCGCTATCTGTATAAACTTGGAAATATCTACACCACGATCTGTATAAACACGAAAATATCTACACCGCGATCTGTATAGACATGGAAATATCTACACGGCCTTCTGTATAAACATGGAAATATCTACACAGACATCTGTATAAACACGGAAATATCTGAACTGCAATCTGTGGAAAGATGGAAATATCTACACCACGATCTGTATAAATATGAAAATATCAACACCCCTATCTGTGTAAAGATGGAAATATCTACACCGCAATCTGTGCAAAGATGGAAGTATCTACACCGCTGTCTGTGTAAACATGGAAATATCTACGCCACTATCTGTATAAACATGGAAATATCTGCATCGCTATCTGTATAAACATGGAAATATCTACACCGCTATCTGTATAAAGCTGGAAAGATCTACACAGCTATCTGTATAAATATGGAAATATGTACAACGCTGTCTCTCTAAACATGGAAATGTTTACACCGCTATCTCTATAAACATGGAAATATCTACATCGTTGTCTCTATAAACATGAAAATATCTACACTGACACATGTATAAACATGGAAATAACTTCACAGTCATCTATATAAACATGGAAATATCTACACCAACATCTGTATAAACTTGGAAATATCTACACGGAAAGCTGTATAATCATGGAAATATCTAGAGAGTCATCTCTATAAACATGGAAATATCCATATCGCTATCTGTATAAACAGGGAAATGCCCACTCCGCTATCTGTATAAACATGGAAATAGCCACACCGCTATCTGTAAACATGGAAATGTCTGCACCGCTATCTTTATAAACATGGAAATATCTGCAACTCTATCTGTGAAAACATAGAAATATCTACACGGCTATATGTGTAAACATGGAAATAACTGCACCGCTATCTGTACAAAGATCGAAATATCTACACCACTATCTCTAAAACTTGGAAATATCTACACCGCTCTCTGTATAAACCTGGAAATATCTACACCGATATCGGCATAAACAAGGAAATATCTACACCGCCATCTGTATAACATGGAAATACCTACTCCGCTATCTGTATAAATATGGAAATATCCACACCGCTATCTCTATAAACATGGAAATAACTACACCGATTTCTCCATATACATGGAAATATCTACACTGTAATCTCTATATACATGGAAATATCTACACCGCCATCTGCATAAACATGGAAATATCTACCCCACTATCTGTATAAACATGGAAATATCTTCCCTGCCATCTGTATAAACATGGAAATATCTACACCGCCATCTGTATAAAGATGGAAATATCTACACCGCAATCTGTATAAATATGGAAATAGCTACACCGCAACCTCTATAGACATGAAATATCTACACCGCTATCTGTATAAACATGGAAATATCTACACTGCCATCTGTATAAAGATGGAAATATCTACACCGCGAGCTGTATAAACATGGAAATATCTACCCCACTATCTGTATAAACATGGAAATACCTTCACTGCCATCTGTATAAACATGGAAATATCTACACGGCCATCTGTATAAAGATGGAAATACCTACACCGCAATCTGTATAAATATGGAAATAGCCACACCGCTACCTCTATAGACATGTAAATATCTACACCACTATCTGTATAAACAAGGAAATATCTACACTGCCATCTGTATAAAGATGAAAATATCTACACCGCGATCTGTATAAATATGGAAATATCTACACCGCCATCTGTATAAACATGGAAATATCTACAAATCTATCTCTATAAACATGTAAATATCTACACCGCTATCTGTATAAACATGGAAATATCTACTCTGTCATCTGTATAAACATGGAAATATCTGAACTGCCATCTGTGGAAAGATGGAAATATGTACACCACGATCTCTATAAATATGAAAATATCTACACCGCTATCTCTGTAAAGATGGAAATATCTACACTGCAATCTGTGCAAAGATGGAAATATCTACACCGCTATCTCTGTAAACATGGAAATATCTACGCCTCTTTCTCTATAAACATGGAAATAACTACACTGCTATCTCTATAAACATGGAAATATCTACACCGCTATCTGTATAAACATGGAAATATCTACACCGCTATCTATATAATCATGGAAATATCTACAACGCTATCTGTGTAAACATGGAAATATCTACACAGCTATCTGTGTAAACTTGGAAATATCTACACAGGTATCTGTGTAAAAATGGGAATATCTACACGGCAATCTGTGCAAAGAGGGAAATATCTACACCGCTATCTCTGAAAACATGGACATATCTACACCGCTATCTGTATAAACATGGAAATATCTAAAACGCTATCTGTATAAACAAGGAAATATCTACACCGCCATCTGTAGAAACATGGAAATATCTACACCACCATCTGTATAAACATGGAAATACCTACACTGCTATCTGTACAAATATGGAAATATCTACACCGCTATCTCTATACACATGGAAATACCAACATCGATTTCTCTATAAAAAAGGAAATATCTACATCACAATCTCTATAGACATGGAATTATCTACACCGCCATCTCTATAAACATGAAAATATCTACACCGCCATCTTCAGAAACATGGCTGTATCTACACAGCTATCTGTATAAACAAGGAAATATCTACACCACCATCTGTAGAAACATGGAAAAATCTACACCGCCATCTCTATAAACATGGAAATACCTACACTGCTATATGTAGAAATATGGAAATATCTACACCGCTATCTCTATAAACATGGAAATACCAACACCGCCATGTGTAGATACATGGAAATATCTACACCGCCATCTCTATAAACATGGAAATACCTACACCGCTATCTGTAGAAATATGGAAATATCTACACCGCTATCTCTATAAACATGGAAATACCAACACCGCTTTCTCTATAAACATGGAAATACCTACATCGCAATCTCTATAAACATGGAATTATCTACACAGCAATCCCTATAAACATGAAAATATCTACACTGCCATCTTCAGAAATATGGCTGATTCTACACCGCCATCTGTATAAACATGGAAATATCTACACCACTATCTGTATAAACATGGAAAAACCTTCACTGCCATCTGTATAAAGATGGAAATATCTGCACTGCGAGTTGTATTAACATGGATATATCTACACCGCTATCTCTATAAACATGGAAATAACTACAACGCCATCTGTATAAGCATGGAAACACCTACACTGCTATCTCTATAAATATGGAAATATCCACACCGCTATCTCTATAAACATGGAAATACCTAAACAGATTTCTCTATAAACATGGAAATATCTACACTGCAATCTCTATAAACATGGAAATATCTACACCGCCATCTCTATAATCATGAAAATATCTACACCGCCATCTTCAGAAACATGGATGTATCTACACCGCCATCTGTATAAACATGGAAATATCTACACCACTATCGGTATAAACATGGAAATATCTTCACTGACATGTGTATAAACATGGAAATAAATACACCGCAATCTGTATAAATATGGAAATACCTACACCGCTACCTCTATAGACATGTAAATAGCTACACCCCTCTCTGTATAAACATGGAAATATCTACACTGCCATCTGTATAAAGATGGAAATATCTACACCGCGAACTGCATAAACATGGAAATATCTACACCGCAATCTGTATAAACATGGAAATATCTACAATGCTATCTCTGTAAACATGGAAATATCTACACAACTATCTGTGTAAACTTGGAAATATCTACACCGCTATCTGTGTAAATTTGGCAATACTTACACCGCAATCTCTGCAACGATGGAAATATCTACACCGCTATCTCTGTAAACATGGAAATATCTACACCGCTATCTGTACAAACATGGAAATATCTACACTGCCATCTGTATAAACATGGAAATATCTACAGCGCCATCTGTGTAAACATGGAAATATCTTCAGCGCCATCTGTGTAAACATGGAAATATCTACACTGCCATCTGTTCACACACGGAAATGTCTACACAGCCATCTGCATAAACATGGAAATATCTACACCGCTATCTCTATAAACATGGAAATATCTACACCACTATCTGTAAAAACATGGAAATATCTAAATCGCTATCTGTATAAACAGGGAAATATCTTCACCGCTATCAGTATAAACATGGAAATATCTACACCGCTATCTGTATAAACATGGAAATATCTACACCGCTATCTGTATAAAATGGAAATATATACAATGCTATCTGTGTAAACATGCAAATATCTACACAGCTATCTTGTAAACTTGGAAACATCTACCCAGCTACCTGTGTAAAAATAGAAATATCTACACAGCTATCTGTGTAAACTTGGAAATATCTACACAGGTATCTGTGTAAAAATGCAAATATCTACACGGCAATCTGTGCAAAGAGGGAAATATCTACACTGCTATCTCGGAAAACATGGAAATATCTACACCGCCATCTGTAGAAACACGTAAATATCTACACCGCCATCTCTATAAACATGGAAATACCTACACCGCTATCTGTAGAAATATGGAAATATCAACACCGCTATCTCCATAAACATGGAAATACCAACACAGCTTTCTCAATAAACATGGAAATATCTACATCGCAATCTCTATAAACATGGAATTATCTACACCGCCATCTGTATAAACATGGAAATATCTACACCACTATCTGTATAAACATGGAAAAAACTTCACTGCCATCTGTATAAAGATGAAAATATCTCCACTGCGACTTGTATAAAAATGGAAATATCTACACCGCTATCTCTATAAACATGGAAATATCTACAACGCCATCTCTATAAATATGGAAATATCAACACCGCTATCTGTGTAAACATGGAAATACCGACTCCGCTATCTGTATAAACCTGGATAGATCTACAATGCTATCTCTGTAAATATGGAAATATCTACAACGCTATCTCTCTAAACATGGAAATGTCTACACCGCAATTTTCAGAAACATGGATGTATCTACAACGCCATCTGTATAAACATGGAAATATCTACACCGCTATCGGTATAAACATGGAAATATCTACACTGCCATCTGTATAAAGATGGAAATATCTACACCGCGAGCTGTATAAACATGGAAATATCTACACCGCTATCTGTATAAACATGGAAATACCATCACCGTTATCTGTATAAACATGGAAACATCTACAACGCTATCTCTATAAACATGAAAATAATTACACCAACATCTCTATAAAAATGGAGATATTTACACAACTATCTCTATAAACAAAGAAATAACTACACTGCCATCTCTATAAACATGGAAATATCTACACCGCCATCTGAATAAACATGGAAATATCGACACAGTAATCTGTAGAAACATGGAAATATCTACACTGCTATCTCTATAAACATGGAAATAACTGCACCGCTATCTCTATAAACATGGAAATATCTACACCACTATCTCCATCAACATGGAAATATATACACCGCCATCTCTTTAAACATGGAGATATCTACAACGCCATCTACATAAACAAGAAAATATCTACACTGCCATCTATATAAACATGGAAATATCTACACCGCCATCTCTATAAACATGGAAATATCTACACTGCCATTTGTAGAAATATGGAAATATCTACACTGCTATCTCTATAAATATGAAATATCTAAACCGCTATCTCTATAAAAATGGAAATATCTTCACTGCTGTCTGTATAAAGATGGAAATATCCTCACCGCTATCTCGGTGAACATGGATATATCTACACCGCTATCTCTATAAACATGGAAATATCTACACCACCATCTGTATAAACATGGAAATATCTACACCTCCATCTCCATAAACATGGAAATATCTACACTGCGATGTACACATGGAAATAACTACACAGCCATCTGTATAAACATGGAAATATCTACACCGCTACTTCTAAAAACATGGAAATACCTACAATGCAATCTTTATAAACATGGAAATATCTAAATCGCTCTCTGTGTAAACATGGAAATATCACCACCGCTATCTGTTTAAATATGGAAATAACTACACCGCTATCTGTATAAAAATGGAAATATCTACACACTCAACTGTATATACATGGAAATATCTACACCACCATCTCTATAAACATGGAAAAAACTACACTGCCATCTGTATAAACATGGAAATATCTACACAATCATCTGTATATACACGGAAATATCTACTCCACCTTCTCTATAAACATGGAAATATCTACACTGCCGTCTGTATACACTCGGAAATGTCTACAGAGCCATCAGTATAAACATGGAAACATCTTCACCGCTATCTCTATACACATGGAAACACCTACACTGTAATCTGTATTAACATGGAAATATATACACCAATAACTCTATAAACATGGAAATATCTACACTGCCATTTCTATAAAGATGGAAATATCTACACCGCCATCTGTGTAAACATGGAAATATCTACACTGCCGTCTGAATAAAGATGGAAATATCTGCATCCCGTGAGGTATAAACATGGAAATGTCTGCACTGCTATCTGTATAAACAGGGAAATAACAACACCACTATCTGTATAAACGTGGAAATATCTACACCATGATCTGTATAAACATGGAAATATCTACAAGTCTCTCTGTATAAACATGGAAATAAATACACCGCTATGTGTTTAAACATGGAAATATATACACCGCCCTCTGAATAAACATGGAAATATCTACACTGCTATCTCTATCAATATGGAAATATATACACCGCTTTCTCTATAAACATGAAATATCTATGCTGCCATCTGTATAAACATGGAAATACCTACACAGTAATCTGTATAAACATGAAATATCTGCACCACCATCTCTATAAACATGGAAATATCTAGATTGCCATCTGTATAAACATGGAAATATGTACACAGCCATCTGCATAAATATGGAAATAACTACACCGCTATCTCTATACAGATGGAAATAATTACACAGCTATCTCTATAAACATGGAAATACCTACACCGCCATCTGTATAAACCTGGAAATATCTACACTGACATATTTAAAAACATGAAAATATCTACACCGCCATCTCCATAAACATGGAACTATCTACACCACCGTCTGTGTAAACATGGAAATATCTAAACCACTATCTGTATAAACATGGAAATATCGACACCACTATCTCTATAAACATGGAAATATCTGCACTGCCATCTCTAAAAACATGGAATTATCTACACCACTATATCTATAAACATAGAAATACCTGCACCGCCATCTCTAAAAACATGGAAATATGTACACCACTATCTCTATAAACATGGAAATATCTACACCGCTATCTGTGTAAACATGGAAATATCTATGCCGCCGTCTGTATAAACATAGAAATATCTACACTGCCATCTGTGGAAGGATGGAAATATCTACACCGCTATCTGTATAAACATGGAAATATCTACACCGCCATCTGTGAAAACGTAGAAATATCTACACCGCTATCTGTGTAAACTTGGTAATATCTACACCACTCTCTGTATAAGCATGGAAATATCTACACCACGAGCTGTATAAACATGGAAATACCTACACCGCTATCTGTATAAACATGGAAGTAGCAACACCGCTATCTGTATAAACATGGAAATATCTACACCGCTATCTCTATAAACATGAAAATACTTACACCACCATCTCTATAAACATGGAAATATTTACACCGCTATCTCTATAAACATAGAAATAACTACACCGCCATCTCTATAAACATGGAAATATCTACACCGCCATCTGCATAAACATGGAAATATCTACACAGACATCTGTATAAACTTGGAAATATCTACACTGACATGTGTAGAAAGATGGAAATATCTACAAAGCAATCTGTATAAACATGGGAATTTCTACACCGCTACCTGTATAAACATGGAAATATCTACACCGCTATCTGTATCAACATGGAAATAACTACACCGCTATCTGTATAAACATGGAAATATCTTCACAGCAATCTGTGCAAAGATGGAAATATCTACACCGCAGTGTCTACAAACATGGAAATATCTACACCGCTGTCTGTATAAACATGTAAATAAATACATCGCTATCTGTATAAACATGGAAATTTCTACACCGCTATCTGTATAAACATGGAAATATTTCCACCGCTATCTTTATAAACACGGAAATACCTACACCGGTGTCTTCAAAAACATGGAAATACCTACACCGCTATCTCTGTAAACAATGAAATATCTATAACGCTATCTGTGTAAACATGGAAATATCTATACAGCTATATGTGTAAACTTGGAAATAACTACACCGCAATCTGTGTAAGCATGGAAATATCTACAATGCTATCTGTGTAAACATGGAAATATTTACAACGCTATCTGTGTAAACAGGGAAATATCTACACAGCTATCTGTAAAACGTGGAAATATCTACACCACTATCTGTATAACCCTGAAAATATCTACACAGCTATCTCTTTCAACATGTAAATAACTACACCGCTATCTGTATAAACATGGAAATATCTACAATGATATCTCTGTAAACATGGAAATATGGACAAAGTTATCTGTGTAAACTTGGAAATATCTACACCGCTATCTGTGTAAAGTTTGCAATGTCTACACCGCAATCTGTGCAAAGATGGAAATATCTTTATCCGCTGTATCTGTAAACATGGAAATATCTACATCGCTATATGTATAAACATGGAAATACCTACACCGCCATCTGTATAAACCTGGAAATATCTACACTGACATATTTAAAAACATGAAAATATCTACACCGCCATCTCCATAAACATGGAACTATCTACACCACCGTCTGTGTAAACATGGAAATATCTAAACCACTATCTGTATAAACATGGAAATATCGACACCACTATCTCTATAAACATGGAAATATCTGCACTGCCATCTCTAAAAACATGGAATTATCTACACCACTATATCTATAAACATAGAAATACCTGCACCGCCATCTCTAAAAACATGGAAATATGTACACCACTATCTCTATAAACATGGAAATATCTACACCGCTATCTGTGTAAACATGGAAATATCTATGCCGCCGTCTGTATAAACATAGAAATATCTACACTGCCATCTGTGGAAGGATGGAAATATCTACACCGCTATCTGTATAAACATGGAAATATCTACACCGCCATCTGTGAAAACGTAGAAATATCTACACCGCTATCTGTGTAAACATGGTAATATCTACAACACTCTCTGTATAAGCATGGAAATATCTACACCACGAGCTGTATAAACATGGAAATACCTACACCGCTATCTGTATAAACATGGAAGTAGCAACACCGCTATCTGTATAAACATGGAAATATCTACACCGCTATCTCTATAAACATGAAAATACTTACACCACCATCTCTATAAACATGGAAATATTTACACCGCTATCTCTATAAACATAGAAATAACTACACCGCCATCTCTATAAACATGGAAATATCTACACCGCCATCTGCATAAACATGGAAATATCTACACAGACATCTGTATAAACTTGGAAATATCTACACTGACATGTGTAGAAAGATGGAAATATCTACAAAGCAATCTGTATAAACATGGGAATTTCTACACCGCTACCTGTATAAACATGGAAATATCTACACCGCTATCTGTATCAACATGGAAATAACTACACCGCTATCTGTATAAACATGGAAATATCTTCACAGCAATCTGTGCAAAGGTGGAAATATCTACACCGCAGTGTCTACAAACATGGAAATATCTACACCGCTGTCTGTATAAACATGTAAATAAATACATCGCTATCTGTATAAACATGGAAATTTCTACACCGCTATCTGTATAAACATGGAAATATTTCCACCGCTATCTTTATAAACACGGAAATACCTACACCGGTGTCTTCAAAAACATGGAAATACCTACACCGCTATCTCTGTAAACAATGAAATATCTATAACGCTATCTGTGTAAACATGGAAATATCTATACAGCTATATGTGTAAACTTGGAAATATCTACACCGCAATCTGTGTAAGCATGGAAATATCTACAATGCTATCTGTGTAAACATGGAAATATTTACAACGCTATCTGTGTAAACAGGGAAATATCTACACAGCTATCTGTAAAACGTGGAAATATCTACACCACTATCTGTATAACCCTGAAAATATCTACACAGCTATCTCTTTCAACATGTAAATAACTACACCGCTATCTGTATAAACATGGAAATATCTACAATGATATCTCTGTAAACATGGAAATATGGACAAAGTTATCTGTGTAAACTTGGAAATATCTACACCGCTATCTGTGTAAAGTTTGCAATGTCTACACCGCAATCTGTGCAAAGATGGAAATATCTTTATCCGCTGTATCTGTAAACATGGAAATATCTACATCGCTATATGTATAAACATGGAAATATCTACACCGCCATCTGTATACACATGGAAATATCTACACAGATATCTGTATAAACATGGAAATATCTACACCGCTATCTGTATAAACATGGAAGTAGCAACACCGCTATCTGTATAAACATGGAAATATCTACACCGCTATCTCTATAACCATGAAAATACTTACACCACCATCTCTATAAACATGGAAATATTTACACCGCTATCTCTATAAACATAGAAATAACTACACCGCCATCTCTATAAACATGGAAATATCTACACCGCCATCTGCATAAACATGGAAATATCTACACAGACATCTGTATAAACTTGGAAATATCTACACAGACATGTGTAGAAAGATGGAAATATCTACAAAGCAATCTGTATAAACTTGGGAATTTCTACACCGCTACCTGTATAAACATGGAAATATCTACACCGCTATCTGTATCAAAATGGAAATAACTACACTGCTATCTGTATAAACATGGAAATATCTTCACAGCAATCTGTGCAAAGATGGAAATATCTACACCGCAGTGTCTGCAAACATGGAAATATCTACACCGCTGTCTGTATAAACATGGTAATAAATACACCGCTATCTGTATAAACATGGAAATTTTTACACCGCTATCTGTATAAACATGGAAATATTTCCACCGCTATCTTTATAAACACGGAAATACCTACACCGGTGTCTTTAAAAACATGGAAATACCTACACCGCTATTTCTGTAAACAATGAAATATCTATAACGCTATCTGTGTAAACATGGAAATATCTATACAGCTATCTGTGTAAACTTGGAAATATCTACACCGCAATCTGTGTAAGCATGGAAATATCTACAACGCTATCTGTGTAAACATGAAAATATTTACAACACTATCTGTGTAAACAGGGAAATATCTACACAGCTATCTGTAAAACGTGGAAATATCTACACCACTATCTGTATAACCCTGAAAATATCTACACCGCTATCTGTTTCAACATGTAAATAACTACACCGCTATCTGTATAAACATGGAAATATCTACAATGATATCTCTGTAAACATGGAAATATCGACACAGTTATCTGTGTAAACTTGGAAATATCTACACCGCTATCTGCGTAAAGTTTGCAATGTCTACACCGCAATCTGTGCAAAGATGGAAATATCTTTACCGCTATATCTGTAAACATGCAAATATCTACACCGCTATATGTATAAACATGGAAATATCTACACCGCCATCTGTATACACATGGAAATATCTACACAGCCATCTGTATAAACATGGAAATGTCTACACCGCTATCTCTATGAACATGGAAATATCTACACCGCTATCTGTATAAACATGGAAATATCTACATCGCTATCAGTATAAACAGGGAAATAACTCCACCGCTATCTGTGTAAACATGGAAATATCTACACTGCTATCTGTATAAACAAGGAAATATCTACACCGCCATCTTTAGAAATATGGAAATATCTACACTGCCATCTGCATAAACATGGAAATACCTACACCGCTACGTGTATAAATATGGAAATGTCTACACCGCTATCTCTATAAACATGGAAATACCTACACCACTTGCACTATAAATATGGAAATATCTATACCGCTATCTCTGTATACATGGAAATATTTACACCGCCATCTATGTCAACATGAAAATATCTACACTGCCATCTTCAGAAACATGGCTGTATCTACACCGCCATCTGTATAAACATGGAAATATCTACACCACTATCTGTATAAAGATGGAAATATTTAAACCGCTATCTCTACAAACATGGAAATATCTACACCGATATCTCTATAAACATGGAAATATCTACACCGCCATCTGTATTAACATGGAAATACCTACACAGTCATCTGTATAAACCGGGAAATATCTACACTGTCATCTATATAAATATGGAAATACCTAGAGAGAACTCTGTATAAACATGGAAATATCGGCACAGCCATCTGTATAAACATGGAAATATCTACACCGCTATCTGTATAAACAAGGAAATATCAAGACATCTATGTGTATTAACGTGGAAATATCTCCATTTCTACCTGTATAAACATGGACATACCTCCACCGCAATCTGTGTAAAAATGAAAATATCTAGACGGCTATCTCTATAAACATGAAAATATCTACATTGACATCTGTACAAACATGGAAATATCTACACAATCATCTGTAGAAACATGGAAATATCTATACCGCTATCTCTATAAACATGAAAATACTTACAACCACCATTTCTATAAACATGGAAATATTTACACCGCTATTTCTTTAAACATAGAAATAATTACACCGCCATCTCTATAAATATGGAAATATCTACACCGCCATTTGCCTAAACAATGAAATATCTACACAGACATCTGTATAAATTTGGAAATATCTACACTGACATGTGTAGAAAGATGGAAATATCTACAAAGCTATCTGTATAAACATGGGAATTTCTACACCGCTACCTGTATAAACATGGAAATATCTACACCGCCATCTGTATACACATGGAAATATCTACAAAGCCCTCCGTATAAATATGGAAATATCTGCATAGGAATCTGTGTAAACATGGAAATATCTGCACCGCTATCTGTATAAACATGGAAATACCTACTCCGCTGTCTCTATAAACATGGAAATATGTACACCACTATGTGTATAAACATGGAAATATCTCCACTGCTCTCTGTATAAACATGGAAATATCTCCACCTTTATCTGTAAAGATGGAAATGTCTACAGCGCCATCTCTATAAACATTGAAATAACTACACTGCCATCTGTATAAACATGGAAATACCTACTCCGCTGTCTCTATAAACATGGAAATATGTACACCGCTATGTGTATAAACATGGAAATATCTCCACTGCTCTCTGTATAAACATGGAAATATCTCCACCTTTATCTGTAAACATGGAAATGTCTACAGCACCATCTCTATAAACATTGAAATATCTACACTGCCATCTGTAAAAACATGGAAATATCTACACCGCCAACTGTATAAACATGGAAATATCTACACCACCGTCTGTATATACATGGAAATAACTACAACACCATCTGTATACACATGGAAATATCTACACAGTCATCTGTATAAATATGGAAATAACTACACGGCATTCTGTATAAACATGGAAATACCTACACTGCCATCTGCAGAAAGATGGAAATATCTACACCGCCATCTTTATTAATAAGGAAATATCTACACCGCCATCAGTATAAACATGGAAATAGCTACAAAGTCATCTGTATAAACATGAAAATATCTACACAGCCATCGGTATAAACATGGAAATATCTACACAGCCATCTGTATATACATGGAAATATCTACACCACTATCTGTATAAACATGGAAATAATTAAACCGCTATTTGTATAAACAAGCAAATATCTACACCGTGATCTGTATAAACATGGAAATATCTACACCGCCATCTCTACAAACATGGAAATATGTACACACCTATCTGTATAAACATGGAAATATCCACACCGCTATCTCTATAAACATGGAAAAATCAACACCGCTATCTCTATGAACATGGAAATATCTACACCGCCATCTCTATAAACATGGAAATATCTACACCACGATCAGTATAAACATGGAAACATCTACACCGCTATCTGTATAAACACGGAAATATCTTCACTGCTATCTCTATAAATATTGAAATATCTACACCGCCATCTGTATAAACATGGAAATACTTACAAAGTTATCTGTATAAACCTGGAAATATCTACACCGCCATCTGTATAAACATGGAAATATCTACACAGCCATGTGTATATACATGGAAATATCTACACCGCTATCTGTATAAACTTGCAGTTAACTACACCGCTATCTGTATAAACATGGAAATATCTACACCACCATCTACATATCCATGGAAATATCTGCGCCGCCATCTGTATAAACATGGAAATATCTACACGGTCATGTGTGTATAGATGGAAATATCAACACCGCCATCTGTACAAACATGGAAATATCTGCACCGCTATATGTATAACCATGGAAATATCTACACCGCGGTCTGTATAAACATGGAAATACCTACACCACTATCTGTATAAACATGGAAATATCTACACCGCTATCTCTATAAACATGGAAATAACTACACCGTAATCTGTATAAACATGGAAATATTTACACCGCTATCTGTATAAACATGGAAATTTCTACACCGTTATCTGTATAAAGATGGAAATATGTACACCGCTATCTGTATAAACATGGAAATATCTACACCGCTATCTGTATAAACATGGAAATATCTACACTGCGATCTGTATAAACATGGAAATATCTAGACCGCGATCTGAATAAACATGGAAATATCTTCACCACAATCTGTATAAACATGGAAATATCTACAATGCTACCTGTATAAACATGGTAATATCTACACCGCCATCTATATAATCATGGAAATATCTACACCGCCATCTGTATAAACATGGAAATATCTACAATGCGATCTGTAGAAAGATGCTAATATCTACACCGCAATCTGTGTAAACATGGAAATATCTACACCGCTATCTGTAAAAACATGGAAATATCTACACCGCTATCTGTATAAACATGGAACTATCTACATCGCGATCTGTATAAATATGGAAATAACTACACCGCGATCTGTAAAAACATGGAAATATCTACACCGCTATCTGTATAAACATGGAAATATCTACACCGCTATCTGTATAAACATGGAAAAATCTACACCGCTATCTTAATATATATGAAATATCAAAACCGCTATCTCTATAAAAATGGATATATCTACACTGCTATCTGTATAAACATGGAAATATCTACACCGCTATCTCTATAAACACGGAAATACCTACACCGTGATCTGTATAAACATGGAAATATGTACACCGCTATCTGTATAAACATGGAAATTTCTACATCGTTATCTGTATAAATATGGAAATATCTACACCGCTATCTCTATAAACATGGAAATATCTACACCGCCATCTGAATAACATGGAAATAGCTATACAGTCATCTGTGTAAACATGGAAATATCTACACCACCATCTGTATAAACATGGAAATGTCTTCAACGCCATCTCTATACACATGGAAATACCTACACGGCAATCTGTGTATAGATGGAAACATCAACACCGCCATCTGTACAAACATGGAAATATCTACACTGCTATCTCTATAAACATGGAAATATCTACACTGCGGTCTGTATAAACATGGAAATATCTACAACGGTATCTGTATCAACATGGAAATATCTACACCTTGATCTGTATAAACATGGAAATATATACACCGCTATCTGTATAAACATGGAAATATTTGCACCGCTATCTCTATAAACATGGAAATATCTACAAAGACATCTGTATAAACATGGAAATACCCACACAGTCATGTGTAGGAACATTTAAATATCTACACTGCCTTCTGTATAAACATAGAAATATCTACACCTTGATCTGTATAAACATGGAAATATATACAACGCTATCTGTATAAACATGGAAATATCTGCACCGCTATCTCTATAAACATGGAAATATCTACAAAGACATCTGTATAAACATGGAAATACCTACACAGTCATGTGTAGGAACATTTAAATATCTACACTGCCTTCTGTATAAACATAGAAATATCTACACAGCCCTCTGTATAAATATGGAAATATCTGCATAGGCATCTGTGTAAACATGGAAATATCTGCACCGCTATCTGTATAAACATGGAAATACCTACACCGCTGTCTCTATTAACATGGAAATATGTACACCGCTATGTGTATAAACATGGAAATATCTCCAATGCTCTCTGTATAAACATGGAAATATCTCCACCGTTATCTGTATAAACATGGAAATATCTACAGCGCCATCTCTATAAACTTTGAAATATCTACACTGCCATCTGTAAAAACATGGAAATATCTACACAGTCATCTGAATAAACATGGAAATATCTTCACCACCATCAGTATAAACATGGAAATAACTACAATACCATCTGTATACACATGGAAATATCTACACAGACATCTGTATAAATATGGAAATATCTACACCGCCATCTGTATTAACATGGAAATGTCTACAGTGCCATCTGTAGAAAGATGGAACTATCTACACCGCTATCTCTATAAATATGGAAATATCTACAACGCCATCTCTATAAACATGAAAATATCTACACTCCCATCTCCATAAAGATGGAAGTATCTACTCTGCCATGTGTATAAACACGGAAATATCTACACCACTATCTGTGTAAACATGGAAATATCTACACCGCTATCTGTTTAAACATGGAAATATCTACACTGCCATCTGCATGTCCATGGAAATATCTACGCCGCCATCTGTAGAAACATGGAAATATCTACACCGCCATCTACATATCCATGGAAATATCTGTGCAGCCATCTGTATAAACATGGAAATATCTACACCGTCATCTGTGTATAGATGGAAATATTAACACTGCCATCTGTACAAACATGGAAATATCTGCACCGCTATCTGTATAAACATGGAAATTTCTACACCGCGGTCTGTATAAACATAGAAATATCTGCACCGCTATCTGTATAAACATGGAAATATCTTCACCGCTATCTCTATAAACATGGAAATATCTACACCGTGATCTGTATAAACATAGAAAAATTTCCACCGCTATCTGTATAAACATGGAAATTTCTACACCGTTATCTGTATAAATATGGAAATATCTACACCGCTATCTCTATAAACATGGAAATATCTACACCGCCATTTGTATAAACATGGAAATACCTATACAGTCAGCTGTGTAAACATGGAAATATCTACACCACCATCTGTATAAACATGGAAATGTCTTCAATGCCATCTGTATACACATGGAAATACCTACACGGCAATCAGTGTATAGACGGAAACATCAACACTGCCATCTGTACAAACATGGAAATATCTACACTGCTATCTCTATAAACATGGAAATATCTACACTGCGGTCTGTATAAACATGGAAATATCTACACCGGTATCTGTATAAACATGGAAATATCTACACCTTGATCTGTATAAACTTGGAAATATATACACCGCTATCTGTATAAACATGGAAATATCTGCACCGCTATCTCTATAAACATGGAAATATGTACAAAGTCATCTGTATAAACATGGAAATACCTACACAGTCATGTGTAGGAACATTTAAATATCTACACAGCCTTCTGTATTAACATAGAAATATCTACACAGCCCTCTGTATAAATATGGAAATATCTGCATAGGCATCTGTGTAAACATGGAAATATCTGCACCGCTATCTCTATAAACATGGAAATACCTACACCGCTGTCTCTATAAACATGGTAATATGTACACCGCTATGTGTATAAACCTGGAAATATCTCCACTGATCTCTGTATAAACATGGAAATATCTCCACCGTTATCTGTATAAACATGGAAATATCTACAGCGCCATTTCTATAAACATTGAAATATCTACACTGCCATCTGTAAAAACATGGAAATATCTACACCGCCAACTGTATAAACATGGAAATATCTAAAGCACCATCTGTATAAACATGGAAATAACTACAACACCATCTGTATACACATGGAAATATCTACACAGCCATCTGTATACCCGTGGAAATATCTACACCGCTATCTGTATAAACTTGGAAATAACTACACCGCTATTTGTATAAACAAGCAAATATCTACACCGTGATCTGTATAAACCTGGAAATATCTACACTGCCATCTCTATAAACATGGAAATATCTACACCCCTTTCTGTATAAACATGGAAATATCCACACCGCTATCTCTGTAAACATGGAAAAATCAACACCGCTATCTCTATGAACATGGAAATATCTACACCGCCATCTCTGTAAACATGGAAATATCTACACCAAGATCAGTATAAACATGGAAATATCTACACCGCTATCTGTATAAACATGGAAATATCTCCACTGCTATCTCTATAACCATCGAAATATCTACACCGCCATCTGTATAAACATGGAAATACTTACAAAGTTATCTGTATAAACATGGAAATATCTACACCGCCATCTGTATAAACATGGAAATATCTACACAGCCATGTGTATATACATGGAAATACCTACACCGCCATCTGTATAAACATGGAAATATCTACACAGCCATGTGTATATACATGGAAATATCTACACCGCTATCTACATAAACTTGGAATTAACTACAACGCTATCTGTATAAACATGGAAATATCTACACCACCATCTACATACCCATGGAAATATCTGCGCCGCCATCTGTATAAACATGGAAATATCTACACGGTCATGTGTGTATAGATGGAAATATCCACACCGCCATCTGTACAAACATGGAAATATCTGCACCGCTATATGTATAACCATGGAAATATCTACACCGCGGTCTGTATAAACATGGAAATAATTACACCACTGTCTGTATAAACATGGAAATATCTACACCGCTATCTATATAAACATGGAAATAACTACACCATGATCTGTATAAACATGGAAATATTTACACCGCTATCTGTATAAACATGGAAATTTCTACACCGTTATCTGTATAAAGATGGAAATATCTACACCGCTATCTGTATAAACATGGAAATATCTACACCGCTATCTGTATAAACATGGAAATATCTGCACCGCTATCTCTATAAACATGGAAATATCTACAAAGACATCTGTATAAACATGGAAGTACCTACACAGTCATGTGTAGGAACATTTAAATATCTACACTGCCTTCTGTATAAACGCAGAAATATCTACACAGCCCTCTGTATAAATATGGAAATATCTGCATAGGCATCTGTGTAAACATGGAAATATCTGCACCGCTATCTGTATAAACATGGAAATACCTACACCGCTGTTTCTATAAACATGGAAATATGTACACCGCTATGTGTATAAACATGGAAATATCTCCACTGCTCTCTGTATAAACATGGAAATATCTCCACCGTTATCTGTATAAACATGGAAATATCTACAGCGCCATCTCTATAAACATTGAAATATCTACACTGCCATCTGTAAAAACATGGAAATATCTACACAGTCATCTGAATAAACATGGAAATATCTTCACCACCATCTGTATAAACATGGAAATAACTACAATACCATCTGTATACACATGGAAATATCTACACAGACATCTGTATAAATATGGAAATATCTACACCGCCATCTGTATAAACATGGAAATATCTACACTGCCATCTGTAGAAAGATGGAAATATCGAAACAGCTATCTCTATAAATATGGAAATATCTACACCGCCATCTCTATAAACATGAAAATATCTACACTGCCATCTCCATAAAGATGGAAGTATCTACTCCACCATGTGTATAAACACGGAAATATCTACACCACCATCTGTGTAAACATGGAAATATCTACACCGCTATCTGTATAAACATGGAAATATCTACACCGCCATCTGCATGTCCATGGGAATTTCTATGCCGCCATCTGTATAAACATGGAAATATCTACACGACCATCTGTGTATAGATGGAAATATAAACACCGCCATCTGTACAAACATGGAAATATCTACACCGCTATCTCTATAAACATGGAAATATCTGCACTGCCATCTGTAAAAACATGGAAATACTAATACAGTCATCTGTATAAACATGGAAATACCTACAATGCCATCTGTACACACATGGAAATCTCTAAACAGCCATCTGTATAAGCATGTAAATATCTACACTGCTATCTATATAAACATGGAAATATCAACACCGCCATCTCTATAAACATGAAAATATCTACACTGCCATCTCCATAAATATGGAACTAGCTAGTCCGCCATCTGTATAAACATGGAAACATCTACACCGCCATCTGTGTGAACAAGGAAATATCTACAATTCCATCTGTATAAAGACATAAATATCTGCACCGCGAGCTGTATAAAGATGGAAATATCTACATCGCTATCTGTATAAACGTGGAAATACCAACACCGCTATCGGTATAAACATGGAAATATCTACAACGCCATCTATATAAACATGGAAATATCTACACCGCTATGTCTATAAACATGGAAATACCTACACCGCTATCGCTATAAACATGGAAATATCTACACCGCGATCTTTATAAACATGGAAATATCTTCACCACGATCTGCATATACATGGAAATATCTACACCGCTATCTGTATAAACATGGAAATATCTGCAACGCGATCTGTATAAACATGGAAATATCTTCACCACGATCTGTATATACATGAAAACATCTACAACGCTATCTGTATAAACATTGTAATATCTACACCACCATCTATATAAACATGGAAAAATCTACACCGCCATCTATATAAACATGGAAATATCTACAATGCCATCTGTAGGAAGATGGAAATATCTACTACGCAATCGGTGTAAACATGGAATTATCTACACCGATATCTGTAAAAACATGGAAATATCTACACCGCTATCTGTATAAACATGGAAATATCTACACCGCGATCTTTATAAACATGGACATATCTACACCGCTATCTGTATAAACATGGAAATATCTACACAGCTATCACTATAAACATGGAAAATCTACACCGCCATCTGTATAAACATGGAAATACATACAGTCATCTGTATAAACATGCAAATATCTACACAGCCATCTGTATAAACATGGAAATATCAACACAGCCATCTGTATATACATGGATATCTACACCGCTATCTGTATAAACTTGGAAATAACTACACCGCTATTAGTATAAACAAGGAAATATCTACACTGTGATCTGTATAAACATGGAAATATCTACACCGCCATCTCTATAAACATGGAAATATCTACACCCCTATCTGTATAAACATGGAAATATCCACAACACTTTCTCTATAAACATGGAAAAATCAACACTGCTATCTCTATGAACACTGAAATATCTACACCGCCATCTCTATAAACATGGAAATATCTACACCACGATCAGAATAAACATGGAAATATCTACATCGCTATCTGTATAAACATGGAAATATCTCCACTGCTATCTCTATAAACATCGAAATATCTACACCGCCATCTGTATAAACATGGAAATACTTACAAAGTTATCTGTATAAACATGGAAATATCTACACCGCCATCTGTATAAACATGGAAATATGTACACTGCCATGTGTATATACATGGAAATAACTACACCGCTATCTAT
The DNA here is from genome assembly GCF_029289425.2 of Pan paniscus. Lineage (NCBI taxonomy): Eukaryota > Metazoa > Chordata > Mammalia > Primates > Hominidae > Pan > Pan paniscus. The sequence continues at coordinate 532,509 of NC_073256.2, forward strand.
ATAAACATGGAAATAACTACACCGCTATCTGTATAAACATGGAAATATCTACACCGCCATCTACATATCCATGGAAATATCTGTGCCACCATCTGTATAAACATGGAAATATCTACACCGCGGTCTGTATAAACATGGAAATATCTACACCGCTATCTGTATAAACATGGAAATATCTACACCACTATCTCTATAAACATGGAAATATCTACACCGTGATCTGTATAAACATTTAAATATTTACACTGCTATCTGTATAAACATGGAAATTTCTACACCGTTATCTGTATAAATATGGAAATATCTACACCGCTATCTCTATAAACATGGAAATATCTACACCGCCATCTGTATAAACATCGAAATAACTATACAGTCATCTGTGTAAACACGGAAATATCTACACCACCATCTGTATAAACATGGAAATATCTTCAATGCCATCTGTATACACATGGAAATACCTACACGGCAATCTGCGTATAAATGGGAACATCAACAACGCCATCTGTACAAACGTGGAAATATCTACTCTGCTATCTCTATAAACATGGAAATATCTACACTGCGGTCTGTATAAACATGGAAATATCTACACCGGTATCTGTATAAACATGGAAATATCTACACCATGATCTGTATAAACATGGAAATATATACACCGCTATCTGTATAAACATGGAAATATCTGCACCGCTATCTTTATAAACATGTTAATATCTACAAAGACATGTGTATAAACATGGAAATACCTACACAGTCATGTTTAGGAACATTTAAATATCTACACTGCCATCTGTATAAACATAGAAATATCTACAAAGCCCTCTGTATAAATATGGAATTATCTGCATAGGCATCTGTGTAAACATGGAAATATCTGCACCGCTATCTGTATAAAAATGGAAATAACAACACCGCTGTCTCTTTAAACATGGAAATATGTACACGGCTATGTGTATAAGCATGGAAATATCTCCACTACCATCTGTATAAAAATGGAAATATCCCCACCGTTATCTGTATAAACATGGAAATATCTACACTGCCATCGGTAAAAACATGGAAATATCTACACAGCCAACTGTATAAACATGGAAATATCTACACCACCATCTGAATAAACATGGAAATACCTACAATACCATCTGTATACACATGGAAATATCTACACAGACATCTGTATAAATATGGAAATATCTACACGGTCATCTGTATAAACATGGAAATGTCTACACTGCCATCTGTAGAAAGATGGAAATATCTACCCCGCTATCTCTATAAATATGGAAATATCTACACCGCCATCTCAATAAACATGAAAATATCTACACTGCCATCTCCGTAAAATGGAAGTATCTACTCCGCCATGTGTATAAACACGGAAATATCTACACCACAATCTGTGTAAACATGGAAATATCTACACCGCTATCTGTATAAACATGGAAATATCTACACGGCCATCTGCATGCCCATGGAAATATCTACACCGCCATCTGTATAAACATGGAATTATCTACACGGCCATCTCCATAAACATGGAACTAACTAATCCGCCATCTGTATAAACATGGAAACATCTACACCGCTATCTGCGTGAATAAGGAAATATCTACAATGCCATCCGTATAAAGATATAAATATCTGCATCGCGAGCTGTATAAACATTGAAATATCTACATCGCTATCTGTATAAATATGGAAATACCAACACCGCTATCGGTATAAAAATGGAAATATCTACAATGCCATCTATATAAACATGGAAATGTCTACACCGCTATGTCTATAAACATGGAAATAACTACACCGCCATCTCTATAAACATGGAAATATCGACACCCCTATCTGTATAAACATGGAAATATCCACACCGCTGTCTCTATAAACATGGTAATATGTACACCGCTATGTGTATAAACATGGAAATATCTCCACTGCTCTCTGTATAAACATGGAAATATCTCCACCGTTACCTGTATAAACATGGAAATATCTACAGCGCCATCTCTATAAACATTGAAATATCTACACTGCCATCTGTAAAAACATGGAAATATCTACACCGCCAACTGTATAAACATGGAAATATCTACACCACCATCTGTATAAACATGGAAATAACTACAAAACCATCTGTATACACAAGGAAATATCTACACAGACATCTGTATAAATATGGAAATAACTACAATGCCATCCGTATAAACATGGAAATATCTACACTGCCATCTGTAGAAAGATGGAAATATCTACACCGCTATCTCTATAAATATGGAAATATCTACACCGCCATCTCTATAATCATGAAAATATCTACACTGCCATCTCCATAAAGATGGAAGTATCTACTCCGCCATGTGTATAAACACAGAAATATCTACACCACCGTCTGTGTAAACATGGAAATATCTACACCGCTATCTGTATATACATGGAAATATCTACACCGCTATCTCTATAAACATGGAAATATCTACACCGCCATCTGTATAAACATGGAAATACCTATACAGACATGTGTGTAAACATGGAAATATCTACACCACCATCTGTATAAACATGGAAATGTCTGCAATGCCATCTGTATACACATGGAAATACCTACACGGCAATCAGTGTATAGATGGAAACATCAACACCGCCATCTGTACAAACATGGAAATATCTACACTGCTATCTCTATAAACATGGAAATATCTACACTGCGGTCTGTATAAACATGGAAATATCTACACCGGTATCAGTATAAACATGGAAATATCTACACCTTGATCTGTATAAACATGGAAATATATACACCGCTATCTGTATAAACATGGAAATATCTGCACCGCTATCTCTATAAACATGGAAATATCTACAAAGACATCTGTATAAACATGGAAATACCTACACAGTCATGTGTAGGAACATTTAAATATCTACACTGCCTTCTGTATAAACATAGAAATATGTAAACAGCCCTCTGTGTAAATATGGAAATATCTTCATAGGCGTCTGTGTAAACATGGAAATATCTGCACCGCTATCTGTATAAACATGGAAATAGCTACACCGCTGTCTCTATAAACATGGAAATATGTACACCGCTATGTGTATAAACCTGGAAATATCTCCACTGCTCTCTGTATAAACATGGAAATATCTCCACAGTTATCTGTATAAACATGGAAATATCTACAGCGCCATCTGTATAAACATTGAAATATCTACACTGCCATCTGTAAAAACATGGAAATATCTACACCGCCAACTGTAAAAACATGGAAATATCAACACCACCATCTGTATAAACATGGAAATAACTACAATACCATCTGTATACACATGGAAGTATCTACACAGCCATCTGTATATACGTGGAAATATCTACACCGCTATCTGTATAAACTTGGAAATAACTACAACGCTATTTGTATAAACAAGCAAATATCTACACCGTGATCTGTATAAACATGGAAATATCTACACTGCCATCTCTATAAACATGGAAATATATACACCCCTATCTGTATAAACATGGAAATATCCACACCGCTATCTCTGTAAACATGGAAAAATCAACACCGCTATCTCTATGAACATGGAAATATCTACACCGCCATCTCTGTAAACATGGAAATACCTACACCGCTATCTCTATAAACGTGGAAATATCTAAACCTCTATCTGTATAAACATGGAAATATCTACAACACCATCTATATAAACATGGAAATATCTACACCGCCATCTGTATAAACATGGAAATATCTACAATGCCATCTGTAGAAAGATGGAAATATCTACAACGCAATCTGTGTAAACATGGAAATATCTACACCGATATCTGTATAAACATGGAAATATCTACACCGCTATCTGTATAAACATGGAAATATCTACACCGCGATCTGTATAAACATGGAAATATCTACACCGCGATCTGTATAAACATGGAAATATCTGCACCGCGATCTGTATAAACATGGAAATATCTACACTGCGATCTGTATAAACATGGAAATATCTACACCGCAATCTGTATAAACGTGGAAATATCTACAAAGCTATCTCCATAAACATGGAAATATCTACACCGCCATCTGTGTAAACATGGAAATACCTACAAAGTAATCTGTATAAACATGGAAATATCTACACAGCCATCTGTATAAACCTGGAAATATCTACACAGCCATCTGTATATACGTTGAAATATCTACACCGCTATCTGTATAAACATGGAAATAACTACACCGCTATTTGTATAAACAAGCAAATATCTACAGCGTGATCTGTATAAACATGGAATTATCTACACCGCCATCTCTATAAACATGGAAATATCTACACCATGATCTGTATAAACATGGAAATATATACCCCGCTATCTGTATAAACATGGAAATATCTGCACCGCTATCTTTATAAACATGGAAATATCTACAAAGACATCTGTATAAACATGGAAATACCTACACAGTCATGTGTAGGAACATTTGAATATCTACACTGCCATCTGTATAAACATTCAAATATCTTCAAAGCCCTCTGTATAAATATGGAAATATCTGCATAGGCATCTGTGTAAACCTCGAAATACCTGCACCACTATCTGTATAAAAATGGAAATAACTACACCGCTGTCTCTATAAACATGGAAATATGTACACCGCTATGTTTATAACATGGAAATATCTCCACTGCTCTCTGTATAAAAATGGAAATATCTCCACAGTTATCTGTATAAACATGGAAATATCTACAGCGCCATCTCTATAAACATTGAAATATCTACACTGCCATCAGTAAAAACATGGAAATATCTACACCGCCAACTGTATAAACATGTAAATATCTACACCACCATCTGTATAAACATGGAAATACCTACAATACCATCTGTATACACATGGAAATATCTACACAGACATCTGTATAAATATGGAAATATCTACACGGCCATCTGTATAAACATGGAAATATCTACACTGCCATCTGTAGAATGATGGAAATATCTACACCGCTATCTCTATAAATATGGAAATATCTACACCGCCATCTCTATAAACATGAAAATATCTACACTGCCATCTCCATAAAGATGGAAGTATCTACTCCGCCATGTGTATAAACACGGAAATATCTACACCACAATCTGTGTAAACATGGAAATATCTACACCGCCATCTGCATGCCCATGGAAATATCTACGCCGCCATCTGTACAAACATGGAAATATCTACACGGCCATCTGTGTATACATGGAAATATCAACACAGCCATCTGTACAAACATGGAAATATCAGCATCGCTATCTTTATAAACATGGAAATATCTGCACTGCCATCTGTAAAAACATGGAAATACATATACAGTCATCTGTATAAACATGGAAATATCTACAATGCCATCTGTATACACATGGAAATATCTACACAGCCACCTGTAGAAACATGTAAATATCTACACTGCTATCTCTATAAACACTGAAATACCTACACCGCCATCTCAATAAACATGGAAATATCCACACTGCCATCTCCATAAACATGGAACTAACTACACCGCTATCTGTGTAAACATGGAAACATCTACACCGCCATCTGTGTGAATAAGGAAATATCTACAATGCCATCTGTATAAAGATATTATTATCTGCATCACGAGCTGTATAAACATGGAAATATCTACATCGCTATCTGTATAAACATGGAAATACCAACACCGCTATCGGTATAAAAATGGAAATATCTACAAGGCCATCTATATAAACATGGAAATATCTACACCGCTATGACTATAAACATGGAAATACCTACACCGCTATCTCTATAAATATGGAAATATCTACACAGCCATCTGTATAAACATGGAAATATCTACACAGCCATCTGTATATACGTGGAAATATGTACACCGCTATCTGTATAAACATGGATATAACTACACCGCTATTTGTATAAACAAGCAAATATCTGCACCGTGATCTGTACAAACATGGAAATATCTACACCGCCATCTATATAAACATGGAAATATCTACACCCCTATCTGTATAAACATGGAAATATCCACACCGCTATCTCTGTAAACATGGAAAAATCAACACCGCTATCTCTATGAACATGGAAATATCTACACCGCCATCTCTGTAAACATGGAAATATCTACGCTACGATCAGTATAAACATGGAAATATCTACACCGCTATCTGTATAAACATGGAAATACCTCCAATGCTATCTCTATAAACATCGAAATATCTACACCGCCATCTGTATAAACATGGAAATACTTACAAATTTATCTGTATAAACATGGAAATATCTACACCGCCATGTGTATAAACATGGAAATATCTACACAGCCATGTGTATATACATGGAAATATCTACACCGCTATCTATATAAACATGGAAATAACTACACCGCTATCTGTATAAACATGGAAATATCTACACCACCATCTACGTATCCATGGAAATATCTGAGCCGCCATCTGTGTAAACATGGAAATATCTACACGGTCATCTGTGTATAGATGGAAATATCAACACCGCCATCTGTACAAACATGGAAATATCTGCACCGCTATCTATATAACCGTGGAAATATCTACAACGCAGTCTGTATAAACATGGAAGTATCTACACCGCTATCTGTATAAACATGGAGACATCTACACCACTATCTCTATAAACATGGAAATATCTACACCATGATCTGTATAAACATGGAAATATTTACACCGCTATCTGTATAAACATGGAAATTTCAACACCATTATCTGTATAAATATGGAAACATCTACACCGCTATCTGTATAAACATGGAAATATCTACACCGCTATCTGTATAAACATGGAAATATCTACACCGCGATCTGTATAAACATGGAAATATCTACACCGCGATCTGTATAAACATGGAAATAACTTCACCAAAATCTGTATAAACATGGAAATATCTAAACCGCTACCTGTATAAACATGGTAAGATCTACACCACCATCTATATAAACATGTAAATATCTACACCGCCATCTGTATAAACATGGAAATATCTACAATGCCATCTGTAGAAAGATGGAAATATCTACACCGCAATCTGTGTAAACATGGAACTATCAACACTGCTATCTGTAAACACATGGAAATATCTACACCGCTATCTGTAAAGACATGGAAATATCTACACCGCGATCTGTATAAACATGGAAATATCTACACCGCGATCTGTATAAACATGGAAATATCTACACCGCGATCTGTATAGACAAGGAAATATCTACACCGCTATCTGTATAAACATGGAAATATCTACACAGCTATCTCTATAAACATGGAAATATCTACACCGCCATCTGTATTAACATGGAAATACCTATACAGTCATCTGTGTAAACATGGAAATATCTACACCACCATCAGTATAAACATGGAAATATCTTCAGTGCCATCTGAATACACATGGAAATACCTACACGGCAATATGTGTATAGATGGAAACATCAACACGGCCATCTGTACAAACATGGAAATATCTACACTGCTATCTCTATAAACATGGAAATATCTACACTGCGGTCTGTGTAAACATGGAAATATCTACAATGCCATCTGTATACACATGGAAATATCTAAACAGCCATCTGTATAAGCATGTAAATATCTTCACTGCTATCTCTATAAACATGGAAATATCTACACTGCCATCTCTATAAACATGAAAATATCTACAGTGCCATCTCCATAAATATGGAACTAACTACTCCGCCGTCTGTATAAACATGGAAACATCTACACCGCCATCTGTGTGAACAAGGAAATATCTACAATTCCATCAGGATAAAGATATAAATATCTGCACCGCGAGCTGTATAAACATGTAAATATCTACATCGCTATCTGTATAAACATGGAAATACCAACACCGCTATCGGTATAAACATGGAAATATCTACAACGCCATCTATATAAACATGGAAATATCTACACCGCTATGTCTATAAACATGGAAATACCTACACCGCTATCTCTGTAAACATGGAAATATCTACACCTCTATCTGTATAAACATGGAAATATCTACACCACCATCTATATAAACATGGAAATATCTACACCGCCATCTGTATAAACATGGAAATAACTACAATGCCATCTGTAGAAAGATGGAAATATCTACACCGCAATCTGTGTAAACATGGAAATATATACACCGATATCTGTATAAACATGGAAATATCTACACCGCAATCTGTATAAACATGGAAATATCTACACCGCGATCTGTATAAACATGGAAATATCTACACAGCGATCTGTAGAAACATGGAAATATCTGCAACACCATCTGTATAAACATGGAAATATCTACACCATGATCTGTATAAACATGGAAATATATACACCGCTATCTGTATAAACATGGAAATATCTGCACCGCTATCTCTATAAACATGGAAATATCTACAAAGACATCTGTATGAACATGGAAATACCTACACAGTCATGTGTAGGAACATTTAAATATCTACACTGCCATCGGTATAAACATAGAAATATCTACAAAGCCCTCTGTATAAATATGGAAATATCTGCATAGGCATCTGTGTAAACATGGAAATATCTGCACCGCTATCTGTATAAACATGGAAATACCTACACCGCTGTCTCTATAAACATGGTAATATGTACACCGCTATGTGTATAAACATGGAAATATCTCCACTGCTCTCTGTATAAACATGGAAATATCTCCACCGTTATCTGTACAAACATGGAAATATCGACAGCGCCATCACTATAAACATTGAAATATCTACACTGCCATCTGTAAAAACATGGAAATATCTACACCGCCAACTGTATAAACATGGAAATATCTACACCACCATCTGTATAAACATGGAAATAACTACAATACCTTCTGTATACACATGGAAATATCTACACAGACATCTGTATAAATATGGAAATAACTACACTGCCATCTGTATCAACATGGAAATATCTACACTGCCATCTGTAGAAAGATGGAAATATCTACACCGCTATCTCTATAAATATGGAAATATCTACACCGCCATCTCTATAAACATGAAAATATCTACACTGCCATCTCCATAAAGATGGAAGTATCTACTCCGCCATGTGTATAAACACGGAAATATCTACACCACCATCTGTGTAAACATGGAAATATCTACACCGCTATCTGTATAAACATGGAAATATCTACACCGCCATCTGCATGTCCATGGGAATTTCTATGCCGCCATCTGTATAAACATGGAAATATCTACACGGCCATCTGTGTATAGATGGAAATATCAACACAGCCATCTGTACAAACATGGAAATATCTACACCGCTATCTCTATAAACATGGAAGTATCTGCACTGCCATCTGTAAAAACATGGAAATACCTATACAGTCATCTGTATAAACATGGAAATATCTACAATGCCATCTGTATACACATGGATATATTTAAACAGCCATCTGTATAAGCATGTAAATATCTTCACTGCTATCTCTATAAACATGGAAATATCTACACCGCCATCTCTATAAACATGAAAATATCTACAGTGCCATCTCCATAAATATGGAACTAACTTCTCCGCCATCAGTATAAACATGGAAACATCTACACCGCCATCTGTGTGAACAAGGAAATATCTACAATTCCATCAGGATAAAGATATAAATATCTGCACCGCGAGCTGTATAAACATGTAAATATCTACATCGCTATCTGTATAAACATGGAAATACCTACAATACCATCTGTATACACATGGAAATATCTACACAGACTTCTGTATAAATATGGAAATATCTACACGGCCATCTGTATAAACATGAAATTATCTACAGTGCCATCTGTAGAAAGATGGAAATATCTACACCGCTATCTCTATAAATATGGAAATATCTACACCGCCATCTCTGTAAACATGAAAATATCTACACTGCCATCTCCATAAAGATGGAAGTATCTACTCCGCCATGTTAATAAACACGGAAATATATACACCACCATCTGTGTAAACATGGAAATATCTACGCCGCCATCTGTATAAACATGGAAATATCTAGACGGCCATCTGTGTATAGATGGAAATATCAACACCGCCATCTATACAAACATGGAAATATCTACACCGCTATCTCTATAAACATGGAAATATCTGCACTGCCATCTGTAAAAACATGGAAATACCTATACAGTCATCTGTATAAACATGGAAATATCTACAATGCCATCTGTATACACATGGAAATATCTACACAGCCATCTGTATAAACATGTAAATATCTACACTGCTATCTCTATAAACATGGAAATATCTACACCGCCATCTCTATAAACATGAAAATATCTACACTGCCATCTCCATAAACATGGAACTAACTACTCCACAATCTGTATAAACATGGAAACATCTACACCGCCATCTGTGTGAATAAGGAAATATCTACAATGCCATCTGTATAAAGATATAAATATCTGCACCGCGAGCTGTATAAACATGGAAATACCTACATCGCTATCTATTTAAAAGTGGAAATACCATCACCGCTATCGGTATAAACATGGAAAGATCTACAACGCCATCTATATAAACATGGAAATATCTACACCGCTATGTCTATAAACATGGAAATACCTACACCGCTATCTCTATAAACATGGAAATATCTACACCAATATCTGTAAAAACGTGGAAATATCTACACCGCTATCTGTATAAACATGGAAATATCTACACCGCGATCTGTATAAACATGGAAAGAACTTCACCGTTATCTGCATAAACATGGAAATATCTACACCGCTATCTGTATAAACATGGTATTATCTACACCACCATCTATATAAACATGGAAATATCTACACCGCCATCTGTATAAACATGGAAATATCTACAATGCCATCTGTAGAAAGATGGAAATATCTACACCGCAATCTGTATAAACATGTAAATATCTACACCGATATCTGTAAAAACATGGAAATATCTACACCTCTATCTGTATAAACATGGAAATATCTACACCGCGATCTGTATAAACATGGAAATAACTTCACCGTGATCTGCATAAACATGGAAATATCTACACCGCTATCTGTATAAACATGGTAATATCTACACCACCATCTATATAAACATGGAAATATCTACACCGCCATGTGTATAAACATGGAAATATCTACAATGCCATCTGTATGAACATGGAAATATCTACACCGCGATCTGTATAAACATGGAAATATCTACACCGCTATCTGTATAAACATGGAAATATCTACAAAGCTCTCTCTATAAACATGGAAATATCTGCACCGCCATCTGTTTAAACATGGAAATACCTACAAAGTCATCTTTATAAACATGGAAATATCTACAGCGCCATCTCTATAAACATTGACAAATCTACACTGCCATCTGTAAAAACATGGAAATATCCACACAGTCATCTGAATAAACATGGAAATATCTAAACCACCATCTGTATAAACATGGAAATACCTACAATACCATCTGTATACACATGGAAATATCTACACAGACTTCTTTATAAATATGGAAATATCTACACGGCCATCTGTATAAACATGGAATTATCTACAGTGCCATCTGTAGAAAGATGGAAATATCTACACCGCTATCTCTATAAATATGGAAATATCTACACCACCATCTCTATAAACATGAAAATATCTACACTGCCATCTCCATAAAGATGGAAGTATCTACTCCGCCATGTTAATAAACACGGAAATATCTACACCACCATCTGTGTAAACATGGAAATATCTACGCCGCCATCTGTATAAACATGGAAATATCTAGACGGCCATCTGTGTATAGATGGAAATATCAACACCGCCATCTATACAAACGTGGAAATATCTACACCGCTATCTCTATAAACATGGAAATACCTGCACTGCCATCTGTAAAAACATGGAAATACCTATACAGTCATCTGTATAAACATGGAAATATCTACAATGCCATCTGTATACACATGGAAATATCTACACAGCCATCTGTATAAACATGTAAGTATCTACACTGCTATCTCTATAAACATGGAAATATCTACACCGCCATCTCTATAAACATGAAAATATCTACACTGCCATCTCCATAAACATGGAACTAACTACCCCGCCATCTGTATAAACATGGAAATATCTACACCGCCATCTGTGTGAATAAGGAAATATCTACAATGCCATCTGTATAAAGATATAAATATCTGCACTGCGAGCTGTATAAACATGGAAATATCTACATCGCTATCTATTTAAACGTGGAAATACCAACACCGCTATCGGTATAAACATGGAAATATCTACAACGCCATCTATATAAACATGGAAATATCTACACCGCTATGTCTATAAACATGGAAATACCTACACCGCTATCTCTATAAACATGGAAATATCTACACCAATATCTGTAAAAACATGGAAATATCTACACCGCTATCTGTATAAACATGGAAATATCTACACCGCGATCTGTATAAACATGGAAATAACTTCACCGTGATCTGCAAAAACATGGAAATATCTACACCGCTATCTGTATAAACAAGGTAATATCTACACCACCATCTATATAAACATGGAAATATCTACACCGCCATCTGAATAAACATGGAAATATCTACAATGCCATCTGTAGAAAGATGGAAATATCTACACCGCAATCTGTATAAACATGGAAATATCTACACCGCGATCTGTATAAACATGGAAATATCTACACCGCGATCTGTATAAACATGGAAATATCTACAAAGCTCTCTCTATAAACATGGAAATATCTGCACCGCCATCTGTATAAACATGGAAATACCTACAAAGTCATCTTTATAAACATGGAAATATCTACAGCGCCATCTCTATAAACATTGACAAATCTACACTGCCATCTGTAAAAACATGGAAATATCCACACAGTCATCTGAATAAACATGGAAATATCTACACCACCATCTGTATAAATATGGAAATACCTACAATACCATCTGTATACACATGGAAATATCTACACAGACTTCTGTATAAATATGGAAATATTTACACGGCCATCTGTATAAACATGGAATTATCTACAGTGCCATCTGTAGAAAGATGGAAATATCTACATCGCTATCTCTATAAATATGGAAATATCTACACCGCCATCTCTATAAACATGAAAATACGTACACTGCCATCTCCATAAAGATGGAAGTATCTACTCCGCCATGTTAATAAACACGGAAATATCTACACCACCATCTGTGTAAACATGGAAATATCTATGCCGCCATCTGTATAAACATGGAAATATCTAGACGGCCATCTGTGTATAGATGGAAATATCAACACCGCCATCTATACAAACATGGAAATATCTACACCGCTATCTATATAAACATGGAAATATCTGCACTGCCATCTGTAAAAACATGGAAATACCTATACAGTCATCTGTATAAACATGGAAATATCTACAATGCCATCTGTATACACTTGGAAATATCTACACAGCCATCTGCATAAATATGTAAATATCTACACTGCTATCTCTATAAACATGGAAATATCTACACCGCCATCTCTATAAACATGAAAATATCTACACTGCCATCTCCATAAACATGGAACTAACTACTCCGCCATCTGTAAAAACATGGAAACATCTACACCGCCATCTGTGTGAATAAGGAAATATCTACAATGCCATCTGTATAAAGATATAAATATCTGCACCGCGAGCTGTATAAACATGGAAATATCTACATCGCTATCTATTTAAACTTGGAAATACCAACACCGCTATCGGTATAAACATGGAAATATCTACATCGCTATGTCTATAAACATGGAAATACCTACACAGCTATCTCTATAAACATGGAAATATCTACACCAATATCTGTAAAAACATGGAAATATCTACACCGCTATTTGTATAAACATGGAAATATCTACACCGCGATCTGTATAAACATGGAAATAACTTCACCGTGATCTGCATAAACATGGAAATATCTACACCGCTATCTGTATAAACATGGTAATATCTACACCACCATCTTTATAAACATGGAAATATCTACACCGCCATCTGTATAAACATGGAAATATCTACAATGCCATCTGTAGAAAGATGGAAATATCTATACCGCAATCTGTATAAACATGTAAATATCTACACCGATATCTGTAAAAATATGGAAATATCTACACCGCTATCTGTATAAACATTGAAATATCTACACCGCGATCTGTATAAACATGGAAATATCTAAACCGCGATCTGTATAAACATGGAAATATCTACAAAGCTCTCTCTATAAACATGGAAATATCTGCACCGCCATCTGTATAAACATGGAAATACCTACAAAGTCATCTTTATAAACATGGAAATATCTACAGAGCCATCTCTATAAACATTGACAAATCTACACTGCCATCTGTAAAAACATGGAAATATCCACACAGTCATCTGAATAAACATGGAAATATCTAAACCACCATCTGTATGAACATGGAAATACCTACAATACCATCTGTATACACATGGAAATATCTACACAGACTTCTGTATATATATGGAAATATCTACACGGCCATCTGTATAAACATGGAATTAACTACAGTGCCATCTGTAGAAAGATGGAAATATCTACACTGCTATCTCTATAAATATGGAAATATCTACAACGCCATCTCTATAAACATGAAAATATCTACACTGCCATCTCCATAAAGATGGAAGTATCTACTCCGCCATGTTAATAAACACGGAAATATCTACACCACCATCTGTGTAAACATGGAAATATCTACGCCGCCATCTGTATAAACATGGAAATATCTAGACGGCCATCTGTGTATCGATGGAAATATCAACACCGCCATCTGTACAAACATGGAAATATCTACACCGCTATCTCTATAAACATGGAAATATCTGCACTGCCATCTGTAAAAACATGGAAATACCTATACAGTCATCTGTATAAACATGGAAATGTCTACAATGCCATCTGTATACCCTTGGAAATATCTACACAGCCATCTGTATAAACATGTAAATATCTACACTGCTATCTCTATAAACATGGAAATATCTACACTGCCATCTCTATAAACATGAGAATATCTACACTGCCATCTCCATAAACATGGAACTAACTACTCCGCCATCTGTATAAACATGGAAACATCTACACCGCCATCTGTGTGAATAAGGAAATATCTACAATGCCATCTGTATAAAGATATAAATATCTGCACCGCGAGCTGTATAAACATGGAAATATCTACATCGCTATCTATTTAAACGTGAAAATACCATCACCGCTATCGGTATAAACATGGAAATATCTACAACGCCATCTATATAAACATGGAAATATCTACACCGCTATGTCTATAAACATGGAAATACCTACACCGCTATCTCTATAAACATGGAAATATCTACACCAATATCTGTAAAAACATGGAAATATCTACACCGCTATCTGTATAAACATGGAAATATCTACACCGTGATCCGTATAAACATGGAAATAACTTCACCGTGATCTGCATAAACATGGAAATATCTACACCGCTATCTGTATAAACATGGTAATATCTACACCACCATCTATATAAACATGGAAATATCTACACCGCCATCTGTATAAACATGGAAATACCTACAATGCCATCTGTAGAAAGATGGAAATATCTACACCGCAATCTGTATAAACATGTAAATATCTACACCAATATCTGTAAAAATATGGAAATATCTACACCGCCATCTGTATAAACATTGAAATATCTACACCGCGATCTGTATAAACATGGAAATATCTACACCGTGATCTGTATAAACATGGAAATATCTACATCGTTATCTGTATAAACATGGAAATATCTACAAAGCTCTCTCTATAAACATCAAATATCTGCACCGCCATCTGTATAAACATGGAAATACCTACAAAGTCATCTTTATAAACATGGAAATATCTACAGCGCCATCTCTATAAACATTGACAAATCTACACTGCCATCTGTAAAAACATGGAAATATCCACACAGTCATCTGAATAAACATGGAAATATCTAAACCACCATCTGTATAAACATGGAAATACCTACAATACCATCTGTATACACATGGAAATATCTACACAGACTTCTGTATAAATATGGAAATATCTACACGGCCATCTGTATAAACATGGAATTATCTACAGTGCCATCTGAAGAAAGATGGAAATATCTACACCGCTATCTCTATAAATATGGAAATATCTACACCGCCATCTCTATAAACATGAAAATATCTACACTGCCATCTCCATAAAGATGGAAGTATCTACTCCGCCATGTTAATAAACACGGAAATATCTACACCACCATATGTGTAAACATGGAAATATCTACGCCGCCATCTGTATAAACATGGAAATATCTAGATGGCCATCTGTGTATAGATGGAAATATCAACACCGCCATCTATACAAACATGGAAATATCTACACCACTATCTCTATAAACATGGAAATATCCACACATTCATCTGAATAAACATGGAAATATCTAAACCACCATCTGTATAAACATGGAAATACCTACAATACCATCTGTATACACATGGAAATATCTACCCAGACTTCTGTATAAATATGGAAATATCTACACGGCCATCTGTATAAACATGGAATTACCTACAGTGCCATCGGTAGAAAGATGGAAATATCTACACCGCTATCTCTATAAACATGGAAATATCTACACCGCCATCTCTATAAACATGAAAATATCTACACTGCCATCTCCATAAACATGGAACTAACTACTCCGCCATCTGTAAAAACATGGAAACATCTACACCGCCATCTGTGTGAATAAGGAAATATCTACAATGCCATCTGTATAAAGATATAAATATCTGCACCGCGAGCTGTATAAACATGGAAATATCTACATCGCTATCTATTTAAACGTGGAAATACCAACACCGCTATCGGTATAAACCTGGAAATATCTACACTGCTATGTCTATAAACATTGAAATACCTACACAGCTATCTCTATAAACATGGAAATATCTAAACCAATATCTGTAAAAACATGGAAATATCTACACCGCTATGTGTATAAACATGGAAATATCTACACCGCGATCTGCATAAACATGGAAATAACTTCACCGTGATCTGCAGAAACATGGAAATATCTACACTGCTATCTGTATAAACATGGTAATATCTACACCACCATCTATATAAACATGGAAATATCTACACTGCCATCTGTATAAACATGGAAATATCTACAATGCCATCTGTAGAAAGATGGAAATATCTATACCGCAATCTGTATAAACAGGTAAATATCTACACCGATATCTGTAAAAATATGGAAATATCTACACCGCTATCTGTATAAACATTGAAATATCTACACCGCGATCTGTATAAACATGGAAATATCTACACCGCGATCTGTATAAACATGGAAATATCTACACCGCTATCTGTATAAACATGGAAATATCTACAAAGCTCTCTCTATAAACATGGAAATATCTGCACCGCCATCTGTATAAACATGGAAATACCTACAAAGTCATCTGTATAAACATGGAAATATCTACAGCGCCATCTCTATAAACATTGACAAATCTACACTGCCATCTGTAAAAACATGGAAATATCCACACAGTCATCTGAATAAACATGGAAATATCTACACCACCATGTGTATAAACATGGAAATACCTACAATACCATCTGTATACTCATGGAAATATCTACACAGACTTCTGTATAAATATGGAAATATCTACACGGCCATCTGTATAAACATGGAATTACCTACAGTGCCATCTGTAGAAAGATGGAAATATCTACACCACTATCTCTATAAATATGGAAATATCTACACCGCCATCTCTATAAACATGAAAATATCTACACTGCCATCTCCATAAAGATGGAAGTATCTACTCCACCATGTTAATAAACACGGAAATATCTACACCACCATCTGTGTAAACATGGAAATATCTACGCCGCCATCTGTATAAACATGGAAATATCTAGACGGCCATCTGTGTATAGATGGAAATATCAACACCGCCATCTGTACAAACATGGAAATACCTACACCGCTATCTCTATAAACATGGAAATATCTGCACTGCCATCTGTAAAAACAAGGAAATACCTATACAGTCATCTGTATAAACATGGAAATATCTACAAAGCCATCTGTATACACATGGAAATGTCTACACCGCCATCTCTGTAAACATGAAAATATCTACACTGCCATCTCCATAAACATGGAACTAACTACTCCGCCATCTGTATAAACATGGAAACATCTACACCGCCATCTGTGTGAATAAGGAAATATCTACAATGCCATCTGTATAAAGATATAAATATCTGCACCGCGAGCTGTATAAACATGGAAATATCTACATCGCTATCTATTTAAACGTGAAAATACCATCACCGCTATCGGTATAAACATGGAAATATCTACAACGCCATCTATATAAACATGGAAATATCTACACCGCTATGTCTATAAACATGGAAATACCTACACCGCTATCTCTATAAACATGGAAATATCTACACCAATATCTGTAAAAACATGGAAATATCTACACCGCTATCTGTATAAACATGGAAATATCTACACCGCGATCTGTATAAACATGGAAATAACTTCACCGTGATCTGCATAAACATGGAAATATCTACACCGCTATCTGTATAAACATGGTAATATCTACACCACCATCTATATAAACATGGAAATATCTACACCGCCATCTGTATAAACATGGAAATATCTACAATGCCATCTGTAGAAAGATGGAAATATCTACACTGCAATCTGTATAAACATGGAAATATCTACACCGATATCTGTAAAAATATGGAAATATCTACACCGCTATCTGTATAAACATTGAAATATCTACACCGCGATCTGTATAAACATGGAAATATCTACACCGTGATCTGTATAAACATAGAAATATCTACACCGCTATCTGTATAAACATGGAAATATCTACAAAGCTCTCTCTATAAACATGGAAATATCTGCACTGCCATCTGTGTAAACATGGAAACACCTACAAAGTCATCTTTATTAACATGGAAATATCTACAGCGCCATCTCTATAAAGATTGACAAATCTACACTGCCATCTGTAAAAACATGGAAATATCCACACAGTCATCTGAATAAACATGGAAATATCTAAACCACCATCTGTATGAACATGGAAATACCCACAATACCATCTGTATACACATGGAAATATCTACACAGACTTCTGTATAAATATGGAAATATCTACACGGCCATCTGTATAAACATGGAATTATCTACAGTGCCATCTGTAGAAAGATGGAAATATCTACACCGCTATCTCTATAAATATGGAAATATCTACACCGCCATCTCTATAAACATGAAAATATCTACACTGCCATCTCCATAAAGATGGAAGTATCTACTCCGCCATGTTAATAAACACGGAAATATCTACACCAACATCTGTGTAAACATGGAAATATCTACGCCGCCATCTGTATAAACATGGAAATATCTAGACGGCCATCTGTGTATAGATGCAAATATCAACACCGCCATCTATACAAATATGGAAATATCTACACCGCTATCTCTATAAACATGGAAATATCTGCACTGCCATCTGTAAAAACATGGAAATACCTATACAGTCATCTGTATAAACATGGAAATATCTACAATGCCTTCTGTATACACATGGAAATATCTACACAGCCATCTGCATAAACATGTAAATATCTACACTGCTATCTCTATAAACATGGAAATATCTACACCGCCATCTCTATAAACATGAAAATATCTACACTGCCATCTCCATAAACATGGAACTAACTACTCCGCCATCTGTATAAACATGGAAACATCTACACCGCCATCTGTGTGAATAAGGAAATATCTACAATGCCATCTGTATAAAGATATAAATATCTGCACCGCGAGCTGTATAAACATGGAAATAACTACATCGCTATCTATTTAAACGTGAAAATACCATCACCGCTATCGGTATAAACATGGAAATATCTACAACGCCATCTATATAAACATGGAAATATCTACACCGCTATGTCTATAAACATGGAAATACCTACACCGCTATCTCTATAAACATGGAAATATCTACACCAATATCTGTTAAAACATGGAAATATCTACACCGCTATCTGTATAAACATGGAAATATCTACACCGCGATCTGTATAAACATGGAAATATCTTCACCGTGATCTGCATAAGCATGGAAATATCTACACCGCTGTCTGTATAAACATGGTAATATCTACACCACCATCTATGTAAACTTGGAAATATCTACACCGCCATCTGTATAAACATGGAAATGTCTACAATGCCATCTGTAGAAAGATGGAAATATCTACACTGCAATCTGTATAAACATGGAAATGTCTACACCGATATCTGTATAAATATGGAAATATCTACACCGCGATCTGTATAAACATGGAAATATCTACACCGCTATCTGTATAAACATGGAAATATCTACAAAGCTCTCTCTCTAAATATGGAAATATCTTCACCGCCATCTGCATAAACATGGAAATACCTACAAAGTCATCTGTATAAACATGGAAATATCTACAGCGCCATCTCTATAAACATTGACAAATCTACACTGCCATCTGTAAAAACATGGAAATATCCACACAGTCTTCTGAATAAACATGGAAATATCTACACCACCATCTGTATAATCATGGAAATACCTACAATACCATCTGTATACACATGGAAATATCTACACAGACTTCTGTATAAATATGGAAATATCTACACGGCCATCTGTATAAACATGGAATTATCTACAGTGCCATCTGTAGAAAGATGGAAATATCTACACCGCTATCTCTATAAATATGGAAATATCTACACCGCCATCTCTATAAACATGAAAATATCTACACTGCCATCTCCATAAAGATGGAAGTATCTACTCCGCCATGTTAATAAACACGGAAATATCTACACCACCATATGTGTAAACATGGAAATATCTACGCCGCCATCTGTATAAACATGGAAATATCTAGACGGCCATCTGTGTATAGATGGAAATATCAACACCGCCATATGTACAAACATGGAAATATCTACACCGCTATCTCTATAAACATGGAAATATCTGCACTGCCATCTGTAAAAACATGGTAATACCTATACAGTCATCAGTATAAACATGGAAATATCTACAAAGCCATCTGTATACACATGGAAATATCTACACTGCCATCTGTATAAACATGTAAATATCTACACTGCTATCTCTATAAACATGGAAATATCTACACCGCCATCTCTATAAACATGAAATTATCTACACTGCCATCTCCATAAACATGGAACTAACTACTCCGCCATCTGTATAAACATGGAAACATCTACAACGCCATCTGTGTGAATAAGGAAATATCTACAATGTCATCTGTATAAAGATATAAATATCTGCACTGCGAGCTGTATAAACATGGAAATATCTACATCGCTATCTATTTAAACGTGGAAATACCAACACCGCTATCGGTATAAACATGGAAATATCTACAACGCCATCTATATAAACATGGAAATATCTACACCGCTATGTCTATAAACATGGAAATACCTACACAGCTATCTCAATAAACATGGAAATATCTACACCAATATCTGTAAAAACATGGAAATATCTACAACGCTATCTGTATAAACATGGAAATATCTACACCGCGATCTGTATAAACATGGAAATATCTACACCACCATCTATATAAACATGGAAATATCTACACCGCCATCTGTATAAACATGGAAATATCTACAATGCCATCTGTAGAAAGATGGAAATATCTACACTGCAATCTGTATAAACATGGAAATGTCTACACCGATATCTGTAAAAATATGGACATATCTACACCGCTATCTGTATAAACATTGAAATATCTACACCGCGATCTGTATAAACATGGAAATATCTACACCGCGATCTGTATAAACATGGAAATATCTACACCGCTATCTGTATAAACATGGAAATATCTACAAAGCTCTCTCTATAAACATGGAAATATCTGCACCGCCATCTGTATAAACATGGAAATACCTACAAAGTCATCTTTATAAACATGGAAATATCTACAGCGCCATCTCTATAAACATTGACAAATCTACACTGCCATCAGTAAAAACATGGAAATATCCACACAGTCATCTGAATAAACATGGAAATATCTAAACCACCATCTGTATAAACATGGAAATACCTACAATACCATCTGTATACACATGGAAATATCTACACAGACTTCTGTATAAATATGGAAATATCTACACCGCCATCTGTATAAACATGGAATTATCTACAGTGCCATCTGTAGAAAGATGGAAATATCTACACCGCTATCTCTATAAATATGGAAATATCTACACCGCCATCTCTATAAACATGAAAATATCTACACTGCCATCTCCATAAAGATGGAAGTATCTACTCCGCCATGTTAATAAACACGGAAATATCTACACCACCATCTGTGTAAACATGGAAATATCTACGCCGCCATCTGTATAAACATGGAAATATCTAGACGGCCATCTGTGTATAGATGGAAATATCAACACCGCCATCTATACAAACATGGAAATATCTATACCGCTATCTCTATAAACATGGAAATATCTGCACTGCCATCTGTAAAAACATGGAAATACCTATACAGTCATCTGTATAAACATGGAAATATCTACAATGCCTTCTGTATACACATGGAAATATCTACACAGACATCTGCATAAACATGTAAATATCTACACTGCTATCTCTATAAACATTGAAATATCTACACCGCCATCTCTATAAACATGAAAATATCTACACTGCCATCTCCATAAACATGGAACTAACTACTCCGCCATCTGTATAAACATGGAAACATCTACACCGCCATCTGTGTGAATAAGGTAATATCTACAATGCCATCTGTATAAAGATATAAATATCTGCACCGCGAGCTGTATAAACATGGAAATATCTACATCGCTATCTATTTAAACGTGGAAATAGCAACACCGCTATTGGTATAAACATGGAAATATCTACAACGCCATCTATATAAACATGGAAATATCTACACCGCTATGTCTATAAACATGGAAATACCTACACAGCTATCTCTATAAACATGGAAATATCTACACCAATATCTGTAAAAACATGGAAATATCTACACCGCTAT
The DNA here is from genome assembly GCF_029289425.2 of Pan paniscus. Lineage (NCBI taxonomy): Eukaryota > Metazoa > Chordata > Mammalia > Primates > Hominidae > Pan > Pan paniscus. The sequence continues at coordinate 555,894 of NC_073256.2, forward strand.
CTGTATAAACATGGAAATATCTACACCGCGATCTGTATAAACATGGAAATATCTTCACCGTGATCTGCATAAGCATGGAAATATCTACACCGCTGTCTGTATAAACATGGTAATATCTACACCACCATCTATATAAACATGGAAATATCTACACCGCCATCTGTATAAACATGGAAATATCTACAATGCCATCTGTAGAAAGATGGAAATATCTACACTGCAATCTGTATAAACATGGAAATGTCTACACCGATATCTGTATAAATATGGAAATATCTACACCGCGATCTGTATAAACATGGAAATATCTACACCGCTATCTGTATAAACATGGAAATATCTACAAAGCTCTCTCTCTAAATATGGAAATATCTTCACCGCCATCTGCATAAACATGGAAATACCTACAAAGTCATCTGTATAAACATGGAAATATCTACAGCGCCATCTCTATAAACATTGACAAATCTACACTGCCATCTGTAGAAACATGGAAATATCCACACAGTCTTCTGAATAAACATGGAAATATCTACACCACCATCTGTATAATCATGGAAATACCTACAATACCATCTGTATACACATGGAAATATCTACACAGACTTCTGTATAAATATGGAAATATCTACACGGCCATCTGTATAAACATGGAATTATCTACAGTGCCATCTGTAGAAAGATGGAAATATCTACACCGCTATCTCTATAAATATGGAAATATCTACACCGCCATCTCTATAAACATGAAAATATCTACACTGCCATCTCCATAAAGATGGAAGTATCTACTCCGCCATGCTAATAAACACGGAAATATCTACAACACCATATGTGTAAACATGGAAATATCTACGCCGCCATCTGTATAAACATGGAAATATCTAGACGGCCATCTGTGTATAGATGGAAATATCAACACCGCCATATGTACAAACATGGAAATATCTACACCGCTATCTCTATAAACATGGAAATATCTGCACTGCCATCTGTAAAAACATGGTAATACCTATACAGTCATCTGTATAAACATGGAAATATCTACAAAGCCATCTGTATACACATGGAAATATCTACACTGCCATCTGTATAAACATGTAAATATCTACACTGCTATCTCTATAAACATGGAAATATCTACACCGCCATCTCTATAAACATGAAATTATCTACACTGCCATCTCCATAAACATGGAACTAACTACTCCGCCATCTGTATAAACATGGAAACATCTACAACGCCATCTGTGTGAATAAGGAAATATCTACAATGTCATCTGTATAAAGATATAAATATCTGCACCGCGAGCTGTATAAACATGGAAATATCTACATCGCTATCTATTTAAACGTGGAAATACCAACACCGCTATCGGTATAAACATGGAAATATCTACAACGCCATCTATATAAACATGGAAATATCTACACCGCTATGTCTATAAACATGGAAATACCTACACAGCTATCTCAATAAACATGGAAATATCTACACCAATATCTGTAAAAACATGGAAATATCTACACCGCTATCTGTATAAACATGGTAATATCTACACCACCATCTATATAAACATGGAAATATCTACACCGCCATCTGTATAAACATGGAAATATCTACAATGCCATCTGTAGAAAGATGGAAATATCTACACTGCAATCTGTATAAACATGGAAATGTCTACACCGATATCTGTAAAAATATGGACATATCTACACCGCTATCTGTATAAACATTGAAATATCTACACCGCGATCTGTATAAACATGGAAATATCTACACCGCGATCTGTATAAACATGGAAATATCTACACCGCTATCTGTATAAACATGGAAATATCTACAAAGCTCTCTCTATAAACATGGAAATATCTGCACCGCCATCTGTATAAACATGGAAATACCTACAAAGTCATCTTTATAAACATGGAAATATCTACGGCGCCATCTCTATAAACATTGACAAATCTACACTGCCATCAGTAAAAACATGGAAATATCCACACAGTCATCTGAATAAACATGGAAATATCTAAACCACCATCTGTATAAACATGGAAATACCTACAATACCATCTGTATACACATGGAAATATCTACACAGACTTCTGTATAAATATGGAAATATCTACACGGCCATCTGTATAAACATGGAATTATCTACAGTGCCATCTGTAGAAAGATGGAAATATCTACACCGCTATCTCTATAAATATGGAAATATCTACACCGCCATCTCTATAAACATGAAAATATCTACACTGCCATCTCCATAAAGATGGAAGTATCTACTCCGCCATGTTAATAAACACGGAAATATCTACACCACCATCTGTGTAAACATGGAAATATCTACGCCGCCATCTGTATAAACATGGAAATATCTAGACGGCCATCTGTGTATAGATGGAAATATCAACACCGCCATCTGTACAAACATGGAAATATCTACACCGCTATCTCTATAAACATGGAAATATCTGCACTGCCATCTGTAAAAACATGGAAATACCTATACAGTCATCTGTATAAACATGGAAATATCTACAATGCCTTCTGTATACACATGGAAATATCTACACAGACATCTGCATAAACATGTAAATATCTACACTGCTATCTCTATAAACATTGAAATATCTACACCGCCATCTCTATAAACATGAAAATATCTACACTGCCATCTCCATAAACATGGAACTAACTACTCCGCCATCTGTATAAACATGGAAACATCTACACCGCCATCTGTGTGAATAAGGTAATATCTACAATGCCATCTGTATAAAGATATAAATATCTGCACCACGAGCTGTATAAACATGGAAATATCTACATCGCTATCTATTTAAACGTGGAAATAGCAACACCGCTATTGGTATAAACATGGAAATATCTACAACGCCATCTATATAAACATGGAAATATCTACACCGCTATGTCTATAAACATGGAAATACCTACACAGCTATCTCTATAAACATGGAAATATCTACACCAATATCTGTAAAAACATGGAAATATCTACACCGCTATCTGTATAAACATGGAAATATCTACACCGCGATCTGTATAAACATGGAAATAACTTCAACGTGATCTGCATAAACATGGAAATATCTACACCGCGATCTGTATAAACATGGTAATATCTACACCACCATCTATATAAACATGGAAATATCTACACCGCCATCTGTATAAACATGGAAATATCTACAATGCCATCTGTAGAAAGATGGAAATATCTATACCGCAATCTGTAAAACATGTAAATATCTACACCGATATCTGTAAAAATATGGAAATATCTACACCGCTATCTGTATAAACATTGAAATATCTACACCGCGATCTGTATAAACATGGAAATATCTACACCGCTATCTGTATAAACATGGAAATATCTACAAAGCTCTCTCTATAAACATGGAAATATCTGCACCGCCGTCTGTATAAACATGGAAATACCTACAAAGTCATCTTTATAAACATGGAAATATCTACAGCGCCATCTCTATAAACATTGACAAATCTACACTGCCATCAGTAAAAACATGGAAATATCCACACAGTCATCTGAATAAACATGGAAATATCTAAACCACCACCTGTATAAACATGGAAATACCTACAATACCATCTGTATACACATGGAAATATCTACACAGACTTCTGTATGAATATGGAAACATCTACACGGCCATCTGTATAAACATGGAATTATCTACAGTGCCATCTGTAGAAAGATGGAAATATCTACACCGCTATCTCTATAAATACGGAAATATCTACACCGCCATCTCTATAAACATGAAAATATCTACACTGCCATCTCCATAAAGATGGAAGTATCTATTCCGCCATGTTAATAAACACGGAAATATCTACACCACCATCTGTGTAAACATGGAAATATCTAAACCGCCATCTGTATAAACATGGAAATATCTAGACGGCCATCTGTGTATAGATGGAAATATCAACACCGCCATCTATACAAACATGGAAAAATCTACACCGCTATCTCTATAAACATGGAAATATCTGCAGTGCCATCTGTAAAAACATGGAAATACCTATACAGTCATCTGTATAAACATGGAAATATCTACAATGCCTTCTGTATACACATGGAAATATCTACACAGACATCTGCATAAACATGTAAATATCTACACTGCTATCTCTATAAACATTGAAATATCTACACCGCCATCTCTATAAACATGAAAATATCTACACTGCCATCTCCATAAACATGGAATTAACTACTCCGCCATCTGTATAAACATGGAAACATCTACACCGCCATCGGTGTGAATAAGGTAATATCTACAATGCCATCTGTATAAAGATATAAATATCTGCACCGCGAGCTGTATAAACATGGAAATATCTACATCGCTATCTATTTAAACGTGGAAATACCAACACCGCTATTGGTATAAACATGGAAATATCTACAATGCCATCTATATAAACATGGAAATATCTACACCGCTATGTCTATAAACATGGAAATACCTACACAGCTATCTCTATAAACATGGAAATATCTACACCAATATCTGTAAAAACATGGAAATATCTACACCGCTAGCTGTATAAACATGGAAATATCTACACCGCGATCTGTATAAACATGGAAATAACTTCAACGTGATCTGCATAAACATGGAAATATCTACACCGCGATCTGTATAAACATGGTAATATCTACACCACCATCTATATAAACATGGAAATATCTACACCGCCATCTGTATAAACATGGAAATATCTACAATGCCATCTGTAGAAAGATGGAAATATCTATACCGCAATCTGTAAAACATGTAAATATCTACACCGATATCTGTAAAAATATGGAAATATCTACACCGCTATCTGTATAAACATTGAAATATCTACACCGCGATCTGTATAAACATGGAAATATCTACACCGCTATCTGTATAAACATGGAAATATCTACAAAGCTCTCTCTATAAACATGGAAATATCTGCACCGCCGTCTGTATAAACATGGAAATACCTACAAAGTCATCTTTATAAACATGGAAATATCTACAGCGCCATCTCTATAAACATTGACAAATCTACACTGCCATCAGTAAAAACATGGAAATATCCACACAGTCATCTGAATAAACATGGAAATATCTAAACCACCACCTGTATAAACATGGAAATACCTACAATACCATCTGTATACACATGGAAATATCTACACAGACTTCTGTATGAATATGGAAACATCTACACGGCCTTCTGTATAAACATGGAATTATCTACAGTGCCATCTGTAGAAAGATGGAAATATCTACACCGCTATCTCTATAAATATGGAAATATCTACACCGCCATCTCTATAAACATGAAAATATCTACACTGCCATCTCCATAAAGATGGAAGTATCTACTCCGCCATGTTAATAAACACGGAAATATCTACACCACCATCTGTGTAAACATGGAAATATCTACACCGCCATCTGTATAAACATGGAAATATCTAGACGGCCATCTGTGTATAGATGGAAATATCAACACCGCCATCTATACAAACATGGAAAAATCTACACCGCTATCTCTATAAACATGGAAATATCTGCACTGCCATCTGTAAAAACATGGAAATACCTATACAGTCATCTGTATAAACATGGAAATATCTACAATGCCTTCTGTATACACATGGAAATATCTACACAGACATCTGCATAAACATGTAAATATCTACACTGCTATCTCTATAAACATTGAAATATCTACACCGCCATCTCTATAAACATGAAAATATCTACACTGCCATCTCCATAAACATGGAATTAACTACTCCGCCATCTGTATAAACATGGAAACATCTACACCGCCATCTGTGTGAATAAGGTAATATCTACAATGCCATCTGTATAAAGATATAAATATCTGCACCGCGAGCTGTATAAACATGGAAATATCTACATCGCTATCTATTTAAACGTGGAAATACCAACACCGCTATTGGTATAAACATGGATATATCTACAATGCCATCTATATAAACATGGAAATATCTACACCGCTATGTCTATAAACATGGAAATACCTACACAGCTATCTCTATAAACATGGAAATATCTACACCAATATCTGTAAAAACATGGAAATATCTACACCGCTAGCTGTATAAACATGGAAATATCTACACCGCGATCTGTATAAACATGGAAATAACTTCACCGTGATCTGCATAAACATGGAAATATCTACACCGCTATCTGTATAAACATGGTAATATCTACACCACCATCTATATAAACATGGAAATATCTACACCGCCATCTGTATAAACATGGAAATATCTACAATGCCATCTGTATAAAGATGGAAATATCTATACGGCAATCTGTATAAACATGTAAATATCTACACCGATATCTGTAAAAATATGGAAATATCTACACCGCTATCTGTATAAACATTGAAATATCTACACCGCGATCTGTATAAACATGGAAATATCTACACCGCGATCTGTATAAACATGGAAATATCTACACCGCGATCTGTATAAACATGGAAATATCTACACCGCTATCTGTATAAACATGGTAATATCTACAAAGCTCTCTCTATAAACATGGAAATATCTGCACCGCCATCTGTATAAACATGGAAATACCTACAAAGTCATCTTTATAAACATGGAAATATCTACAGCGCCATCTCTATAAACATTGACAAATCTACACTGCCATCAGTAAAAACATGGAAATATCCACACAGTCATCTGAATAAACATGGAAATATCTAAACCACCATCTGTATAAACATGGAAATACCTACAATACCATCTGTATACACATGGAAATATCTACACAGACTTCTGTATAAATATGGACATATCTACACGGCCATCTGTATAAACATGGAATTATCTACAGTGCCATCTGTAGAAAGATGGAAATATCTACACCGCTATCTCTATAAAAATGGAAATATCTACACCGCCATCTCTATAAGCATGAAAATATCTACACTGCCATCTCCATAAAGATGAAAGTATCTACCCCGCCATGTTAATAAACACGGAAATATCTACACCACCATCTGTGTAAACATGGAAATATCTACGCCGCCATCTGTATAAACATGGAAATATCTAGACGGCCATCTGTGTATAGATGGAAATATCAACACCGCCATCTATACAAACATGGAAAAATCTGCACCGCTATCTCTATAAACATGGAAATATCTGCACTGCCATCTGTAAAAACATGGAAATACCTATACAGTCATCTGTATAAACATGGAAATATCTACAATGCCTTCTGTATACACACGGAAATATCTACACAGACATCTGCATAAACATGTAAATATCTACACTGCTATCTCTATAAACATGGAAATATCTACACCGCCATCTCTATAAACATGAAAATATCTACACTGCCATCTCCATAAACATGGAACTAACTACTCCGCCATCTGTATAAACATGGAAACATCTACACCGCCATCTGTGTGAATAAGGTATTATCTACAATGCCATCTGTATAAAGATATAAATATCTGCACCGCGAGCTGTATAAACATGGAAATATCTACATTGCTATCTATTTAAACGTGGAAATAACAACACCGCTATTGGTATAAACATGGAAATATCTACAACGCCATCTATATAAACATGGAAATATCTACACCGCTATGTCTATAAACATGGAAATACCTACACAGCTATCTCTATAAACATGGAAATATCTACACCAATATCTGTAAAAACATGGAAATATCTACACCGCTATCTGTATAAACATGGAAATATCTACACCGCGATCTGTATAAACATGGAAATAACTTCACCGTGATCTGCATAAACATGGAAATAACTCCACCGCTATCTGTATAAACATGGTAATATCTACACCACCATCTATATAAACTTGGAAATATCTACACCGCCATCTGTATAAACATGGAAATATCTACAATGCCATCTGTAGAAAGATGGAAATATCTATACCGCAATCTGTATAAACATGTAAATATCTACACCGATATCTGTAAAAATATGGAAATATCTACACTGCTATCTGTATAAACATTGAAATATCTACACCGCGATCTGTATAAACATGGAAATATCTACACCGCGATCTGTATAAACATGGAAATATCTACACCGCTATCTGTATAAACATGGAAATATCTACAAAGCTCTCTTTATAAACATGGAAATATCTGCACCGCCATCTGTATAAACATGGAAATACCTGCAAAGTCATCTGTATAAACATGGAAATATCTACAGCGCCATCTCTATAAACATTGACAAATCTACACTGCCATCTGTAAAAACATGGAAATATCCACACAGTCATCTGAATAAACATGGAAATATCTACACCATCATCTGTATAAACATGGAAATACCTACAATACCATCTGTATACACATGGAAATATCTACACAGACTTCTGTATAAATATGGAAATATCTACACGGCCATCTGTATAAACATGGAATTATCTACAGAGCCATCTGTAGAAAGATGGAAATATCTACACCGCTATCTCTATAAATAAGGAAATATCTACACCGCCATCTCTATAAACATGAAAATATCTACACGGCCATCTCCATAAAGATGGAAGTATCTACTCCGCCATGTTAATAAACACGGAAATATCTACACCACCATCTGTGTAAACATGGAAATATCTACGCCGCCATCTGTATAAACATGGAAATATCTAGACGGCCCTCTGTGTATAGATGGAAATATCAACACCGCCAAATGTACAAACATGGAAATATCAACACCGCTATCTCTATAAACATGGAAATATCTGCACTGCCATCTGTAAAAACATGGAAATACCTATACAGTCATCTGTATAAACATGGAAATATCTACAAAGCCATCTGTATACACATGGAAATATCTACACAGCCATCTGTATAAGCATGTAAATATCTACACTGCTATCTCTATAAACATGGAAATATCTACACCGCCATCTCTATAAACATGAAAATATCTACACTGCCATCTCCATAAACAAGGAACTAACTACTCCGCCATCTGTATAAACATGGAAACATCTACACCGCCATCTGTGTGAATAAGGAAATATCTACAATGCCATCTGTATAAAGATATAAATATCTGCACCGCGTGCTGTATAAACATGGAAATATCTACATCGCTATCTATTTAAACGTGAAAATACCATCACCGCTATCAGTATAAACATGGAAATATCTACAACGCCATCTATATAAACATGGCAATATCTACACCGCTATGTCTATAAACATGGAAATACCTACACAGCTATCTCTATAAACATGGAAATATCTACACCAATATCTGTAAAAACATGGAAATATCTACACCGCTATCTGTATAAACATGGAAATATCTACACCGCGATCTGTATAAACATGGAAATAACTTCACCGTGATCTGCATAAACATGGAAATATCTACACCGCTATCTGTATAAACATGGTAATATCTACACCACCATCTATATAAACATGGAAATATCTACACCGCCATCTGAATAAACATGGAAATATCTACAATGCCATCTGTAGAAAGATGGAAATAACTATACCGCAATCTGTATAAACATGTAAATACCTACACCGATATCTGTAAAAATATGGAAATATCTACACCGCTATCTGTATAAACATTGAAATATCTACACCGCGATCTGTATAAACATGAAAATATCTACACCGCGATCTGTATAAACATGGAAATATCTACACCGCTATCTGTATAAACATGGAAATATCTACAAAGCTCTCTCTATAAACATGGAAATATCTGCACCGCCATCTGTATAAACATGGAAATACCTGCAAAGTCATCTGTATAAACATGGAAATATCTACAGCGCCATCTCTATAAACATTGACAAATCTACACCGCCATCTGTAAAAACATGGAAATATCCACACAGTCATCTGAATAAACATGGAAATATCTACACCACCATCTGTATAAACATGGAAATACCTACAATACCATCTGTATACACATGGAAATATCTACACAGACTTCTGTATAAATATGGAAATATCTACACGGCCATCTGTATAAACATGGAATTATCTACAGTGCCATCTGTAGAAAGATGGAAATACCTACACCGCTATCTCTATAAATATGGAAATATCTACACCGCCATCTCTATAAACATGAAAATATCTACACTGCCATCTCCATAAAGATGGAAGTATCTACTCCGCCATGTTAATAAACACGGAAATATCTACACCAACATCTGTGTAAACATGGAAATATCTACGCCGCCATCTGTATAAACATGGAAATATCTAAACGGCCATCTGTGTATAGATGGAAATATCAACACCGCCATCTATACAAACATGGAAATATCTACACCGCTATCTCTATAAACATGGAAATATCTGCACTGCCATCTGTAAAAACATGGAAATACCTATACAGTCATCTGTATAAACATGGAAATATCTACAATGCCATCTGTATACACATGGAAATATCTACACAGACATCTGCATAAACATGTAAATATCTACACTGCTATCTCTATAAACATGGAAATATCTACACCGCCATCTCTATAAACATGAAAATATCTACACTGCCATCTCCATAAACATGAAACTAACTACTCCGCCATCTGTATAAACATGGAAACATCTACACCGCCATCTGTGTGAATACGGAAATATCTACAATGCCATCTGTATAAAGATATAAATATCTGCACCGTGTGCTGTATAAACATGGAAATATCTACATTGCTACTATTTAAACGTGGAAATACCAACACCGCTATCGGTATAAACATGGAAATATCTACAACGCCATCTATATAAACACGGAAATATCTACACCGCTATGTCTATAAACATGGAAATACCTACACAGCTATCTCTATGAACATGGAAATATCTACACCAATATCTGTAAAAACAGGGAAATATGTACACCGCTATCTGTATAAACATGGAAATATCTACAACGCGATCTGTATAAACATGGAAATAACTTCACCGTGATCTGCATAAACATGGAAATATCTACACCGCTATCTGTATAAACATGGTAATATCTACACCACCATCTATATAAACATGGAAATATCTACACCGCCACCTGTATAAACATGGAAATATCTACAATGCCATCTGTAGAAAGATGGAAATATCTACACCGCAATCTGTATAAACATGGAAATATCTACACCGATATCTGTAAAAATATGGAAATATCTACACCGCTATCTGTATAAACATTGAAATATCTACACCGCGATCTGTATGAACATGGAAATATCTACACCGCGATCTGTATAAACATGGAAATATCCACACCGCTATCTGCATAAACATGGAAATATCTACAAAGCTCTCTTTATAAACATGGAAATATCTGCACCGCCATCTGTATAAACATGGAAATACCTACAAAGTCATCTGTATAAACATGGAAATATCTACAGTGCCATCTCTATAAACATTGACAAATCTACACTGCCATCTGTAAAAACATGGAAATATCCACACAGTCATCTGAATAAACATGGAAATATCTACACCACCATCTGTATAAACATGGAAATACCTACAATACCATCTGTATACACGTGGAAATATCTACACAGACTTCTGTATAAATATGGAAATATCTACACGGCCATCTGTATAAACATGGAATTACCTACAGTGCCATCTGTAGAAAGATGGAAATATCTACACCGCTATCTCTATAAATCTGGAAATATCTACACCGCCATCTCTATAAACATGAAAATATCTACACTGCCATCTCCATAAAGATGGAAGTATCTACTCCACCATGTTAATAAACACGGAAATATCTACACCACCATATGTGTAAACATGGAAATATCTACGCCGCCATCTGTATAAACATGGAAATATCTAGACGGCCATCTGTGTATAGATGGAAATATCAACACCGCCATCTGTACAAACATGGAAATATCTACACCGCTATCTCTATAAACATGGAAATACCTGCACTGCCATCTGTAAAAACATGGAAATACCTATACAGTCGTCTGTATAAACATGCAAATATCTACAATGCCATCTGTATACACATGGAAATATCTACACAGCCATCTGTATAAACATGTAAATATCTACACTGCTATCTCTATAAACATGGAAATATCTACACCGCCATCTCTATAAACATGAAAATATCTACACTGCCATCTCCATAAACATGGAACTAACTACTCCGCCATCTGTATAAACATGGAAACATCTACACCGCCATCTGTGTGAATAAGGAAATATCTACAATGCCATCTGTATAAAGATATAAATATCTGCACCGCGAGCTGTAGAAACATGGAAATATCTACATCGCTATCTATTTAAACGTGAAAATACCATCACCGCTATTGGTATAAACATGGAAATATCTACAACGCCATCTATATAAACATGGAAATATCTACACCGCTATGTCCATAAACATGGAAATACCTACACCGCTATCTCTATAAACATGGAAATATCTACACCAATATCTGTAAAAACATGGAAATATCTACACCGCTATCTGTATAAACATGGAAATATCTACACCGCGATCTGTATAAACATGGAAATAACTTCACCGTGATCTGCATAAACATGGAAATATCTACACCGCTATCTGTATAAACATGGTAATATCTATACCACCATCTATATAAACATGGAAATATCTACACCGCCATCTGTATAAACATGGAAATATCTACAATGCCATCTGTAGAAAGATGGAAATATCTACACCGCAATCTGTATAAACATGTAAATATCTACACCGATATCTGTGTAAATATGGAAATATCTACACCGCTATCTGTATAAACATTGAAATATCTACACCGCGATCTGTATAAACATGGAAATATATACACCGCGATCTGTATAAACATGGAAATATCTACACCGCTATCTGTATAAACATGGAAATATCTACAAAGCTCTCTCTATAAACATGGAAATATCTTCACCGCCATCTGTATAAACATGGAAATACCTACAAAGTCATCTGTATAAACATGGAAATATCTACAGCGCCATCTCTATAAACATTGACAAATCTACACTGCCATCTGTAAAAACATGGATATATCCACACAATCTTCTGAATAAACATGGAAATATCTACACCACCATCTGTATAAACATGGAAATACCTACAATACCATCTGTATACACATGGAAATATCTACACAGACTTCTGTATAAATATGGAAATATCTACACGGCCATCTGTATAAACACGGAATTATCTACAGTGCCATCTGTAGAAAGATGGAAATATCTACACCGCTATCTCTATAAATATGGAAATATCTACACCGCCATCTCTATAAACATGAAAATATCTACACTGCCATCTCCATAAAGATGGAAGTATCTACTCCGCCATGTTAATAAACACGGAAATATCTACACCACCATCTGTGTAAACATGGAAATATCTACGCCGCCATCTGTATAAACATGGAAATATCTAGACGGCCATCTGTGTATAGATGGAAATATCAACACCGCCATCTATACAAACATGGAAATATCTATACCGCTATCTCTATAAACATGGAAATATCTGCACTGCCATCTGTAAAAACATGGAAATACCTATACAGTCATCTGTATAAACATGGAAATATCTACAATGCCATCTGTATACACATGGAAATATCTACACAGACATCTGCATAAACATGTAAATATCTACACTGCCATCTCTATAAACATGGAAATATCTACACCGCCATCTCTATAAACATGAAAATATCTACACTGCCATCTCCATAAACATGGAACTAACTTCTCCGCCATCTGTATAAACATGGAAACATCTACACCGCCATCTGTGTGAATAAGGAAATATCTACAATGCCATCTGTATAAAGATATAAATATCTGCACTGCGAGCTGTAGAAACATGGAAATATCTACATCGCTATCTATATAAACGTGGAAATACCAACACCGCTATCGGTTTAAACATGGAAATATCTACAACGCCATCTGTGTAAACATGGAAATATCTACAATGCCATCTGTACACACATGGAAATACCTACAAGGCAATCTGTGTATAGATGGAAACATCAACAGCCCCATCTGTACAAACTTGGAAATATCTACACTGCCATCTCTATAAACATGGAAATATCTACACCGCCATCTCTATAAACATGAAAATATCTACACTGCCATCTCCATAAACATGGAACTAACTTCTCCGCCATCTGTATAAACATGGAAACATCTACACCGCCATCTGTGTGAATACGGAAATATCTACAATGCCATCTGTATAAAGATATAAATATCTGCACCGTGTGCTGTATAAACATGGAAATATCTACATTGCTACTATTTAAACGTGGAAATACCAACACCGCTATCGGTATAAACATGGAAATATCTACAACGCCATCTATATAAACACGGAAATATCTACACCGCTATGTCTATAAACATGGAAATACCTACACAGCTATCTCTATGAACATGGAAATATCTACACCAATATCTGTAAAAACAGGGAAATATGTACACCGCTATCTGTATAAACATGGAAATATCTACAACGCGATCTGTATAAACATGGAAAGAACTTCACCGTGATCTGCATAAACATGGAAATATCTACACCGCTATCTGTATAAACATGGTAATATCTACACCACCATCTATATAAACATGGAAATATCGACACCGCCACCTGTATAAACATGGAAATATCTACAATGCCATCTGTAGAAAAATGGAAATATCTACACCGAAATCTGTATAAACATGGAAATACCTACACCGATATCTGTAAAAATATGGAAATATCTACACCGCTATCCGTATAAACATTTAAATATCTACACCACGATCTGTATGAACATGGAAATATCTACACTGCGATCTGTATAAACATGGAAATATCTACACCGCTATCTGTATAAACATGGAAATATCTACAAAGCTCTCTTTATAAACATGGAAATATCTGCACCGCCATCTGTATAAACATGGAAATACCTACAAAGTCATCTGTATAAACATGGAAATATCTACAGCGCCATCTCTATAAACATTGACAAATCTACACTGCCATCTGTAAAAACATGGAAATATCTACACATTCATCTGAATAAACATGGAAATATCTACACCACCATCTGTATAAACATGGAAATACCTACAATACCATCTGTATACACGTGGAAATATCTACACAGACTTCTGTAAAAATATGGAAATATCTACACCGCTATCTGTATAAACATTGAAATATCTACACCGCGATCTGTATAAACATGGAAATATCTACACCGCGATCTGTATAAACATGGAAATAACTTCACCGTGATCTGCATAAACATGGAAATATCTACACCGCTATCTGTATAAACATGGTAATATCTACAGCACCATCTATATAAACATGGAAATATCTACAATGCCATCTGTAGAAAGATGGAAATATCTACAACGAAATCTGTATAAACATGGAAATATCTACACCGATATCTGTAAAAATATGGGAATATCTACACCGCTATCTGTATAAACATTGAAATATCTACACCGCGATCTGTATAAATATGGAAATATCCACACAGCTATCTGTATAAACATGGAAATATCTACACCACCATATGTGTAAACATGGAATTACCTACAATGTCATCTGTATAAACATGGAAATATCTACAAAGCCATCTGTATAAACATGGAAATATCTACACAGCCATCTGTATATACATGGAAATATCTACACCACTATCTGTATAAACATGGAAATAACTACACCGCTCTTTGTATAAACAAGGAAGTATCAACACAGTGACTTGTATAAACATGTAAATATTTACACCGCTATCTGTATAAACATGGAAATCTCTACACCATTATCTGTATAAATATGGAAACATCTACACCGCTATCTCTATAAACATGGAAATATCTAGACCGCCATCTGTATAAACATGGAAATACCTATACAGTCATCTGTGTAAACATGGAAATATCTACACCACCATCTGTGTAAACATGGAAATATCTACAATGCCATCTGTACACACATGGAAATACCTACAAGGCAATCTGTGTATAGATGGAAACATCAACAGCCCCATCTGTACAAACTTGGAAATATCTACACTGCTATCTCTATAAACATGGAAATATCTACACCGCTATCTCTATAAACATGAAAATACTTACACCACCATCTGTATAAACATGGAGATATTTACACCGCTATCTCTATAAACATAGAAACAACTACACCCCCATCTCTATAAACATGGAAATATCTACACCGCCATCTGAATAAACATGGAAATATCTACACAGACATCTGTATAAACATGGAAATATCTACACTGCCATCTGTATAAACTTGGAAATATCTACACTGACATCTGTAGAAAAATGGAAATGTCTACAAAGCAATCTGTAAAAACATGGAAATTTCTACACCGCTACCTGTATAAACATGGAAATATCTACACCGCTATCTGTATCAACATGGAAATAAGTACACCGCAATCTGTATAAACACGGAAATATCTAAAATGCTATCTCGTAAACATGGAAATATCTACACAGCTATCTGTGAAAACTTGGAAATATCTACACCGATATCTGTGTAAATTTGGCAATACCTACACTGCAATCTGTGCAAAGATGGAAATACCTACACCGCTATCTTTGTAAACATGGAAATATCTACACCGATATTTGTATAAACATGGAAATATCAACACTGCCATCTGTATAAACATGGAAATATCTACAGCGCCATCTGTATAAACATGGAAATATCTACACCGCCATCTGTACACACATGGAAATATCTACACAGCCATCTGTATAAACATGGAAATATCTACACTGCTATCTCTATAAACATGGAAATATCTACACCGCTATCTGTATAAACAGGAAATGTCTCAACCGCTATCTGTATAAACATGTAAATATCTACACAGCTATCTGTGTAAACTAGGAAATATCTACACAGATATCTGTGTAAAAATGGAAATATCAACACAGCAATCTGTGCAAAGATGGAAATATCTACACTGCTATCTCTGTAAACATGGAAATATCTACACCGCTATCTGTATAAACATGGAAATATCTATACCGCAGTCTCTATAAACATGGAAATATCTCCACCGCTATCTGTATAAACATGAAAATATCTACACCGCTTTCTGTATAAACATGGACATATCTACACCGCAATCTCTATAAACATGGAAATATCTACAACGCTATGTGTGTAAACATTGAAATATCTACACAGCTATCTGTGTAAACTTGTAAATATCTACACAGCTATCTGCGTAAATATGGAAATATCTACACAGCAATCTGTGCAAAGATGGAAATAACTACACCGCTATCTCTGTTAACATGGAAATATCTACACCGCTACCTGTATAAACATGGAAATATCTACACCGCTGTCTGTATAAACAAGGAAATATCTACACTGCCATCTGTTGAAACATTTAAATATCTACACCGCAATCTGTATAAACATGGAAATACCTACACCGCTATCTGTATAAATATGGAAATGCCTACACCGCTATCTCTGTAAACATGGAAATACCTACACCACTTTCTCTATAAACATGGAAATATCTACACTGCAATCTCTATATACAAGGAAATATCTACACCACCATCTCTATAAACATGAAAATATCTACACCGCCATCTTCAGAAACATGGATGTATCTACACCGCCATCTGTATAAACTTGGATATATCTACACCACTATCTGTATAAACATGGAAATATCTTCAATTCTATCTGTATAAACATGGAAACATCTACACCGCCATCTGTATAAAAATGGAAGTAACTACACCGCAATCTGTATAAATATGGAAATACCTACACTGCTATCTCTATAGACATGGAAATACCTACACCGCAATCTGTATACACATGGAAATATCTTCACTCCCATCTGTATAAAGATGGAAATATCTACACCACGAGCTGTATAAACATGGAAATATCTACACCGCTATCTGTATAAACATGGAAGTAGCAACACCGCTATCTGTATAAACATGGAAATATCTACAACGCTATCTCTATAAACATGAAAATACTTACACCACCATCTCTACAAACATGGAAATATTTACACCGCTATCTCTATAAACATAGAAATAACTACACCGCCATCACTATAAACATGGAAATATCTACACCGCCATCTGCATAAACATGGAAAAATATACACAGACATCTGTATAAACTTGGAAATATCTACACTGACATCTGTAGAAAGATGGAAATATCTACCAAGCGATCTGTATAAACAAGGGAATTTCTACACCCCTACGTGTATAAACATGGAAATATCTACACCACTATCTGTATAAATATGGAAATAACTACACCGCTATCTGTATAAGCATGGAAATATCTACACTGCCATCTGTACAAACATGGAAATATCTACACAGTCATCTGTAGAAACATGGATATATCTACACCGCAATCTCTATAAACATGGAAATAACTTCACCGCTTTCTCTATAAACATGGAAATATCTACACAGCTATCTCCATCAACATGGAAATATACACACCGCCATCTCTTTAAACATGGAGGTATCTACAACGCCATCTACATAAACAAGAAAATATCTACACTGCCATCTATATAAACATGGAAATATCTACACTGCCATTTGTAGAAAGATGGAAATATCTACACCGCCATCTGTAGAAAGATGGAAATATCTACACCGCCATCTGTGTTAACGTGGAAATACCTACACAGCTATCTGTATAAACATGGAAATATCTACACCGCAATCTGTATAAACATGGAAATATCTACACCGCTATCTGTATAAATATGAAATATCTAAACCGCTGTCTCTATAAAACTGGAAATATCTACACTGCTATCTGTATAAACATGGAAATATATACACAGACATCTATTTATACATGGAAATATCTACACCGCTATCTGTATAAACATGCTAATAACTACACCGCTATCTGTATAAATGTGGAAATATTTGCACCGCTATCCCTATAAATATGGTAATATAAACACCACGATCTGTATAAACATGGTAATATCTACACCACCATCTATATAAACATGGAAATATCTACACCGACATCTGTATAAACATGGAAATATCTACAATGCCATCTGTAGAAAGATGGAAATATTTACACCGCA
The DNA here is from genome assembly GCF_029289425.2 of Pan paniscus. Lineage (NCBI taxonomy): Eukaryota > Metazoa > Chordata > Mammalia > Primates > Hominidae > Pan > Pan paniscus. The sequence continues at coordinate 575,181 of NC_073256.2, forward strand.
ATTTGTGTAAACATGGAAATATCTACACCGATATCTGTAAAAACATGGAAATATCTACTCCGCTATCTGTAAAAACATGGAAATATCTACACCGCAATCTGTACAAACATGGAAATATCTACACAGCTATCTCTATAAACATGGAAATATCTACACCACAATCTTTATAAACATGGTAATATCTACAAAGCCATCTGTATAAACATGGAAATATCTACACAGACATCTGTATATACATGGAAATATCTACACCGCTATCTGTATAAACATGGTAATATCTACAACACCATCTATATAAACATGGAAATATCTACACCGCCATCTGTATAAATATGGAAATATCTACAATGCCATCTGTAGAAAGATGGAAATATCTACACCGCAATCTTTTTAAACATGGAAATATCTACACCGATATCTGTAAAAACATGGAAATATATACACCGCTCTCTGTATAAATATGGAAATATCTTCACCGCGATCTGTATAAACATGGAAATATCTACACCACGATCTGTATAAACATGGAAATATCTACACAGCTATCTCTGTAAACATGGAAATATCTACACCGCCATCTGTATAAACATGGAAATAACTACAAAGTCATCTGTATAAACATGGAAATATCTACACAGCCATCTCTATAAACATGGAAATATCTACACAGCCATCTGTATATACATGGAAATATCTACACCGCTATCTGTGTAAACATGGAAATATCTACACCGCTATCTCTATAAACATGGATATAACTACACCGTGATCTGTATGAACATGGAAATATTTACACCGCTATCTGTATAAACATGGAAATATCTACACCGCCATCTACATATCCATGGAAATATCTGCGCCGCCATCTGTATAAACATGGAAATATCTACACGGTCATCTGTGTATAGATAGAAATATCAACACCGCCATCTGTACAAACAAGGAAATATATGCACCGCTATCTGTATAAACATGGAAATATCTACACCGCGGTCTGTATAAACATGGAAATATCTACACCGCTATCTGTATAAACATGGAAATATCTACACCGCTATCTCTATAAACATGGAAATATCCACACCGTGATCTGTATAAACATGGAAATATTTACACCGCTATATGTATAAACATGGAAATTTCTACACCGTTATCTGTATAAATATGGAAATATATTCACTGCTATCTCTATAAACATGGAAATATCTACAGTGCCTTCTGTATAAACATGGAAATACCTATACAGTCATCTGTGTAAACATGGAAATATCTACACCACCATCTGTATAAACATGGAAATATCTACAATGCCATCTGTATAAACATGGAAATACCTACACGGCCATCTGTGTATAGATGGAAACATCAACACCGCCATCTGTACAACCCTGGAAACCACCATCTGTATACACATGGAAATATCTACACAGACATCTGTATAAATATGGAAATATCTACAGGGCCATCTGTATAAACATGGAAATATCTACACTGCCATCTGTAGAAAGATGGAAATATGTACACCGCTATCTCTATAAATATGGAAATATCTACACCGCCATCTCTATAAACATGAAAATATATACACTGCCATCTCCATAAAGATGGAAGTATCTACCCTGCAATGTGTATAAACACGGAAATATCTACACCACCATCTGTGTAAACATGGAAATATCTACAACGCTATCTGTATAAACATGGAAATATCTACACCACCATCTGCATGTCCATGGAAATATCTACGCCGCCATCTGTATAAAGATGGAAATATCTACAAAGCCATCTGTGTATAGATGGAAATATCAACACCGCCATCTGTTCAAACATGGAAATATCTACATCGCTATCTCTATAAACATGGAAATATCTGCACTGTCATCTGTAAAAACATGGAAATACCGATACAGTCATCTGTATAAACATGGAAATATCTACAATGCCATCTCTATACACATGGAAATATCTACACAGCCATCTGTATAAACATGTAAATATCTACACTGCTATCTCTATAAACATGGAAATATCTACACCGCCATCTCTATAAACATGAAAATACTTACACCACCATCTGTATAAACATGGAGATATTTACACCGCTATCTCTATAAACATAGAAACAACTACACCCCCATCTCTATAAACATGGAAATATCTACACCGCCATCTGAATAAACATGGAAATATCTACACAGACATCTGTATAAACATGGAAATATCTACACTGCCATCTGTATAAACTTGGAAATATCTACACTGACATCTGTAGAAAAATGGAAATGTCTACAAAGCAATCTGTAAAAACATGGAAATTTCTACACCGCTACCTGTATAAACATGGAAATATCTACACCGCTATCTGTATCAACATGGAAATAAGTACACCGCAATCTGTATAAACACGGAAATATCTAAAATGCTATCTCCTAAACATGGAAATATCTACACAGCTATCTGTGAAAACTTGGAAATATCTACACCGATATCTGTGTAAATTTGGCAATACCTACACTGCAATCTGTGCAAAGATGGAAATACCTACACCGCTATCTTTGTAAACATGGAAATATCTACACCGATATTTGTATAAACATGGAAATATCAACACTGCCATCTGTATAAACATGGAAATATCTACAGCGCCATCTGTATAAACATGGAAATATCTACACCGCCATCTGTACACACATGGAAATATCTACACAGCCATCTGTATAAACATGGAAATATCTACACTGCTATCTCTATAAACATGGAAATATCTACACCGCTATCTGTATAAACAGGAAATGTCTCAACCGCTATCTGTATAAACATGTAAATATCTACACAGCTATCTGTGTAAACTAGGAAATATCTACACAGATATCTGTGTAAAAATGGAAATATCAACACAGCAATCTGTGCAAAGATGGAAATATCTACACTGCTATCTCTGTAAACATGGAAATATCTACACCGCTATCTGTATAAACATGGAAATATCTATACCGCAGTCTCTATAAACATGGAAATATCTCCACCGCTATCTGTATAAACATGAAAATATCTACACCGCTTTCTGTATAAACATGGACATATCTACACCGCAATCTCTATAAACATGGAAATATCTACAACGCTATGTGTGTAAACATTGAAATATCTACACAGCTATCTGTGTAAACTTGTAAATATCTACACAGCTATCTGCGTAAATATGGAAATATCTACACAGCAATCTGTGCAAAGATGGAAATAACTACACCGCTATCTCTGTTAACATGGAAATATCTACACCGCTACCTGTATAAACATGGAAATATCTACACCGCTGTCTGTATAAACAAGGAAATATCTACACTGCCATCTGTTGAAACATTTAAATATCTACACCGCAATCTGTATAAACATGGAAATACCTACACCGCTATCTGTATAAATATGGAAATGCCTACACCGCTATCTCTGTAAACATGGAAATACCTACACCACTTTCTCTATAAACATGGAAATATCTACACTGCAATCTCTATATACAAGGAAATATCTACACCACCATCTCTATAAACATGAAAATATCTACACCGCCATCTTCAGAAACATGGATGTATCTACACCGCCATCTGTATAAACTTGGATATATCTACACCACTATCTGTATAAACATGGAAATATCTTCAATTCTATCTGTATAAACATGGAAACATCTACACCGCCATCTGTATAAAAATGGAAGTAACTACACCGCAATCTGTATAAATATGGAAATACCTACACTGCTATCTCTATAGACATGGAAATACCTACACCGCAATCTGTATACACATGGAAATATCTTCACTCCCATCTGTATAAAGATGGAAATATCTACACCACGAGCTGTATAAACATGGAAATATCTACACCGCTATCTGTATAAACATGGAAGTAGCAACACCGCTATCTGTATAAACATGGAAATATCTACAACGCTATCTCTATAAACATGAAAATACTTACACCACCATCTCTACAAACATGGAAATATTTACACCGCTATCTCTATAAACATAGAAATAACTACACCGCCGTCACTATAAACATGGAAATATCTACACCGCCATCTGCATAAACATGGAAAAATATACACAGACATCTGTATAAACTTGGAAATATCTACACTGACATCTGTAGAAAGATGGAAATATCTACCAAGCGATCTGTATAAACAAGGGAATTTCTACACCCCTACGTGTATAAACATGGAAATATCTACACCACTATCTGTATAAATATGGAAATAACTACACCGCTATCTGTATAAGCATGGAAATATCTACACTGCCATCTGTACAAACATGGAAATATCTACACAGTCATCTGTAGAAACATGGATATATCTACACCGCAATCTCTATAAACATGGAAATAACTTCACCGCTTTCTCTATAAACATGGAAATATCTACACAGCTATCTCCATCAACATGGAAATATACACACCGCCATCTCTTTAAACATGGAGGTATCTACAACGCCATCTACATAAACAAGAAAATATCTACACTGCCATCTATATAAACATGGAAATATCTACACTGCCATTTGTAGAAAGATGGAAATATCTACACCGCCATCTGTAGAAAGATGGAAATATCTACACCGCCATCTGTGTTAACGTGGAAATACCTACACAGCTATCTGTATAAACATGGAAATATCTACACCGCAATCTGTATAAACATGGAAATATCTACACCGCTATCTGTATAAATATGAAATATCTAAACCGCTGTCTCTATAAAACTGGAAATATCTACACTGCTATCTGTATAAACATGGAAATATATACACAGACATCTATTTATACATGGAAATATCTACACCGCTATCTGTATAAACATGCTAATAACTACACCGCTATCTGTATAAATGTGGAAATATTTGCACCGCTATCCCTATAAATATGGTAATATAAACACCACGATCTGTATAAACATGGTAATATCTACACCACCATCTATATAAACATGGAAATATCTACACCGACATCTGTATAAACATGGAAATATCTACAATGCCATCTGTAGAAAGATGGAAATATTTACACCGCAATTTGTGTAAACATGGAAATATCTACACCGATATCTGTAAAAACATGGAAATATCTACTCCGCTATCTGTAAAAACATGGAAATATCTACACCGCAATCTGTACAAACATGGAAATATCTACACAGCTATCTCTATAAACATGGAAATATCTACACCACAATCTTTATAAACATGGTAATATCTACAAAGCCATCTGTATAAACATGGAAATATCTACACAGACATCTGTATATACATGGAAATATCTACACCGCTATCTGTATAAACATGGTAATATCTACAACACCATCTATATAAACATGGAAATATCTACACCGCCATCTGTATAAATATGGAAATATCTACAATGCCATCTGTAGAAAGATGGAAATATCTACACCGCAATCTTTTTAAACATGGAAATATCTACACCGATATCTGTAAAAACATGGAAATATATACACCGCTCTCTGTATAAATATGGAAATATCTTCACCGCGATCTGTATAAACATGGAAATATCTACACCACGATCTGTATAAACATGGAAATATCTACACAGCTATCTCTGTAAACATGGAAATATCTACACCGCCATCTGTATAAACATGGAAATAACTACAAAGTCATCTGTATAAACATGGAAATATCTACACAGCCATCTCTATAAACATGGAAATATCTACACAGCCATCTGTATATACATGGAAATATCTACACCGCTATCTGTGTAAACATGGAAATATCTACACCGCTATCTCTATAAACATGGATATAACTACACCGTGATCTGTATGAACATGGAAATATTTACACCGCTATCTGTATAAACATGGAAATATCTACACCGCCATCTACATATCCATGGAAATATCTGCGCCGCCATCTGTATAAACATGGAAATATCTACACGGTCATCTGTGTATAGATAGAAATATCAACACCGCCATCTGTACAAACAAGGAAATATATGCACCGCTATCTGTATAAACATGGAAATATCTACACCGCGGTCTGTATAAACATGGAAATATCTACACCGCTATCTGTATAAACATGGAAATATCTACACCGCTATCTCTATAAACATGGAAATATCCACACCGTGATCTGTATAAACATGGAAATATTTACACCGCTATATGTATAAACATGGAAATTTCTACACCGTTATCTGTATAAATATGGAAATATATTCACTGCTATCTCTATAAACATGGAAATATCTACAGTGCCTTCTGTATAAACATGGAAATACCTATACAGTCATCTGTGTAAACATGGAAATATCTACACCACCATCTGTATAAACATGGAAATATCTACAATGCCATCTGTATAAACATGGAAATACCTACACGGCCATCTGTGTATAGATGGAAACATCAACACCGCCATCTGTACAACCCTGGAAACCACCATCTGTATACACATGGAAATATCTACACAGACATCTGTATAAATATGGAAATATCTACAGGGCCATCTGTATAAACATGGAAATATCTACACTGCCATCTGTAGAAAGATGGAAATATGTACACCGCTATCTCTATAAATATGGAAATATCTACACCGCCATCTCTATAAACATGAAAATATATACACTGCCATCTCCATAAAGATGGAAGTATCTACCCTGCAATGTGTATAAACACGGAAATATCTACACCACCATCTGTGTAAACATGGAAATATCTACAACGCTATCTGTATAAACATGGAAATATCTACACCACCATCTGCATGTCCATGGAAATATCTACGCCGCCATCTGTATAAAGATGGAAATATCTACAAAGCCATCTGTGTATAGATGGAAATATCAACACCGCCATCTGTTCAAACATGGAAATATCTACATCGCTATCTCTATAAACATGGAAATATCTGCACTGTCATCTGTAAAAACATGGAAATACCGATACAGTCATCTGTATAAACATGGAAATATCTACAATGCCATCTCAATACACATGGAAATATCTACACAGACATCTGTATAAACATGTAAATATCTACACTGCTATCTCTATAAACATGGAAATATCTACACCGCCATCTCTATAAACATGAAAATATCTACACTGCCATCTCCATAAACATGAAACTAACTACTTCGCCATCTGTATAAACATGGAAACACCTACACCGCCATCTGTGTGAATAAGGAAATATCTACACTGCCATCAGTATAAAGATATAAATATCTGCACTGCGAGCTGTAAAAACATGGAAATATCTACATCGCTATCTGTAAAACGTGGAAATACCAACACCGCTATCGGTATAACATGGAAATATCTACACAGCCATCTGTATATACATGGAAATATCTACACCGCTATCTGTATAAACATGGAAATATCTCCACTGCTATCTCTATAAACATCGAAATATCTACACCGCCATCTGTATAAACATGAAAATACTTACAAAGTTATCTGTATAAACATGGAAATATCTACACCGGTATCTGTATAAACATGGAAATACCTACACGACGATCTGTATAAACATGGAAATATCTACACCGCTATCTGTATAAACATGGAAAAATCTACACCGCGATCTGTATAAACATGGAAATATCTTCACCACGATCTGTATAAACATGGAAATATCTACACTGCTATGTGTATAAACATGGTAATATCTACACCACCATCTATATAAACATGGAAATATCTACACCGACACCTGTATAAACATGGAAATATCTACAATGCCATCTGTAGAAAGATGGAAATATCTACACCGCAATCTGTGTAAACATGGAAATATCTACACCGATATATGTAAAAACATGGAAATATCTACACCCCTATCTGTATAAACATGGAAATATCTACAACGCTATCTCTATAAACATGGAAAAATCAACAACGCTATCTCTATGAACATGGAAATATCTACACCCCCATCTCTATAAACATGGAAATATATACACCACGATCAGTATAAACATGGAAATATCTACACCGCTATCTGTATAAACATGGAAATATCTCCACTGCTATCTCTATAAACATGGAAATATCTACACCGCCATCTGTAAAAACATGGAAATATCTACAAAGCCATGTGTATATACATGGAAATATCTACAACGCTATCTATATAAACATGGAAATAACTACACCGCTATTTGTATAAACATGGAAATATCTACACCGCCATCTACATATCCATGGAAATATCTGCGCCGCTATCTGTATAAACATGGAAATATCTACAAGGTCATCTGTGTATAGATAGAAATATCAACACCGCCATCTGTACAAACATGGAAATATCTGCACCTCGATCTGTATAAACATGGAAATATCTACACCGCGATCTGTATAAACATGGAAATATGTTCACCACGATCTGTATAAACATGGAAATATCTACACCGCTATCCGTATAAACATGGTAATATCTACAACACCATCTATATAAACATGGAAATATCTACACCGCCATCTGTATAAATATGGAAATATCTACAATGCCATCTGTAGAAAGATGGAAATATCTACACCGCAATCTTTTTAAACATGGAAATATCTACACCGATATCTGTAAAAACATGGAAATATATACACCGCTCTCTGTATAAATATGGAAATATCTTCACCGCGATCTGTATAAACATGGAAATATCTACACCACGATCTGTATAAACATGGAATTATCTACACAGCTATCTCTGTAAACATGGAAATATCTACACCGCCATCTGTATAAACATGGAAATAACTACAAAGTCATCTGTATAAACATGGAAATATCTACACAGCCATCTCTATAAACATGGAAATATCTACACAGCCATCTGTATATACATGGAAATATCTACACCGCTATCTGTATAAACATGGAAATATCTACACCGCTATCTCTATAAACATGGATATAACTACACCGTGATCTGTATGAACATGGAAATATTTACACCGCTATCTGTATAAACATGGAAATATCTACACCGCCATCTACATATCCATGGAAATATCTGCGCCGCCATCTGTATAAACATGGAAATATCTACACGGTCATCTGTGTATAGATAGAAATATCAACACCGCCATCTGTACAAACAAGGAAATATATGCACCGCTATCTGTATAAACATGGAAATATCTACACCGCGGTCTGTATAAACATGGAAATATCTACACCGCTATCTGTATAAACATGGAAATATCTACACCGCTATCTCTATAAACATGGAAATATCCACACCGTGATCTGTATAAACATGGAAATATTTACACCGCTATATGTATAAACATGGAAATTTCTACACCGTTATCTGTATAAATATGGAAATATATTCACTGCTATCTCTATAAACATGGAAATATCTACAGTGCCTTCTGTATAAACATAGAAATACCTATACAGTCATCTGTGTAAACATGGAAATATCTACACCACCATCTGTATAAACATGGAAATATCTACAATGCCATCTGTATAAACATGGAAATACCTACACGGCCATCTGTGTATAGATGGAAACATCAACACCGCCATCTGTACAACCCTGGAAACCACCATCTGTATACACATGGAAATATCTACACAGACATCTGTATAAATATGGAAATATCTACAGGGCCATCTGTATAAACATGGAAATATCTACACTGCCATCTGTAGAAAGATGGAAATATGTACACCGCTATCTCTATAAATATGGAAATATCTACACCGCCATCTCTATAAACATGAAAATATATACACTGCCATCTCCATAAAGATGGAAGTATCTACCCTGCAATGTGTATAAACACGGAAATATCTACACCACCATCTGTGTAAACATGGAAATATCTACAACGCTATCTGTATAAACATGGAAATATCTACACCACCATCTGCATGTCCATGGAAATATCTACGCCGCCATCTGTATAAAGATGGAAATATCTACAAAGCCATCTGTGTATAGATGGAAATATCAACACCGCCATCTGTTCAAACATGGAAATATCTACATCGCTATCTCTATAAACATGGAAATATCTGCACTGTCATCTGTAAAAACATGGAAATACCGATACAGTCATCTGTATAAACATGGAAATATCTACAATGCCATCTCTATACACATGGAAATATCTACACAGCCATCTGTATAAACATGTAAATATCTACACTGCTATCTCTATAAACATGGAAATATCTACACCGCCATCTCTATAAACATGAAAATATCTACACTGCCATCTCCATAAACATGAAACTAACTACTTCGCCATCTGTATAAACATGGAAACACCTACACCGCCATCTGTGTGAATAAGGAAATATCTACACTGCCATCAGTATAAAGATATAAATATCTGCACTGCGAGCTGTAAAAACATGGAAATATCTACATCGCTATCTGTAAAACGTGGAAATACCAACACCGCTATCGGTATAACATGGAAATATCTACACAGCCATCTGTATATACATGGAAATATCTACACCACTATCTGTATAAACATGGAAATATCTCCACTGCTATCTCTATAAACATCGAAATATCTACACCGCCATCTGTATAAACATGAAAATACTTACAAAGTTATCTGTATAAACATGGAAATATCTACACCGGTATCTGTATAAACATGGAAATATCTACACGACGATCTGTATAAACATGGAAATATCTACACCGCTATCTGTATAAACATGGAATAATCTACACCGCGATCTGTATAAACATGGAAATATCTTCACCACGATCTGTATAAACATGGAAATATCTACACTGCTATGTGTATAAACATGGTAATATCTACACCACCATCTATATAAACATGGAAATATCTACACCGACACCTGTATAAACATGGAAATATCTACAATGCCATCTGTAGAAAGATGGAAATATCTACACCGCAATCTGTGTAAACATGGAAATATCTACACCGATATATGTAAAAACATGGAAATATCTACACCCCTATCTGTATAAACATGGAAATATCTACAACGCTATCTCTATAAACATGGAAAAATCAACAACGCTATCTCTATGAACATGGAAATATCTACACCCCCATCTCTATAAACATGGAAATATATACACCACGATCAGTATAAACATGGAAATATCTACACCGCTATCTGTATAAACATGGAAATATCTCCACTGCTATCTCTATAAACATGGAAATATCTACACCGCCATCTGTAAAAACATGGAAATATCTATAAAGCCATGTGTATATACATGGAAATATCTACAACGCTATCTATATAAACATGGAAATAACTACACCGCTATTTGTATAAACATGGAAATATCTACACCGCCATCTACATATCCATGGAAATATCTGCGCCGCCATCTGTATAAACATGGAAATATCTACAAGGTCATCTGTGTATAGATAGAAATATCAACACCGCCATCTGTACAAACATGGAAATATCTGCACCTCGATCTGTATAAACATGGAAATATCTACACCGCGATCTGTATAAACATGGAAATATGTTCACCACGATCTGTATAAACATGGAAATATCTACACCGCTATCTGTATAAACATGGTAATATCTACAACACCATCTATATAAACATGGAAATATCTACACCGCCATCAGTATAAATATGGAAATATCTACAATGCCATCTGTAGAAAGATGGAAATATCTACACCGCAATCTTTTTAAACCTGGAAATATCTACATCGATATCTGTAAAAACATGGAAATATATATACCGCTCTCTGTATAAGTATGGAAATATCTTCACCGTGATCTGTATAAACATGGAAATATCTACACCACGATCTGTATAAACATGGAAATATCTACACAGCTATCTCTGTAAACATGGAAATATCTACACCGCCATCTGTATAAACATGGAAATAACTACAAAGTCATCTGTATAAACATGGAAATATCTACACAGCCATCTCTATAAACATGGAAATATCTACACAGCCATCTGTATATACATGGAAATATCTACACCGCTATCTGTATAAACATGGAAATATCTACACCGCTATCTCTATAAACATGGATATAACTTCACCGTGATCTGTATGAACATGGAAATATTTACACCGCTATCTGTATAAACATGGAAATATCTACACCGCCATCTACATATCCATGGAAATATCTGCGCCGCCATCTGTATAAACATGGAAATATCTACACGGTCATCTGTGAATAGATAGAAATATCAACACCGCCATCTGTACAAACAAGGAAATATATGCACCGCTATCTGTATAAACATGGAAATATCTACACCGCGGTCTGTATAAACATGGAAATATCTACACCGCTATCTGTATAAACATGGAAATATCTACACCGCTATCTCTATAAACATGGAAATATCTACACCGTGATCTGTATAAACATGGAAATATTTACACTGCTATATGTATAAACATGGAAATTTCTACACCGTTATCTGTATAAATATGGAAATATATTCACTGCTATCTCTATAAACATGGAAATATCTACAGTGCCTTCTGTATAAACATGGAAATACCTATACAGTCATCTGTGTAAACATGGAAATATCTACACCACCATCTGTATAAACATGGAAATATCTACAATGCCATCTGTATAAACATGGAAATACCTACACGGCCATCTGTGTATAGATGGAAACATCAACACCGCCATCTGTACAACCCTGGAAACCACCATCTGTATACACATGGAAATATCTACACAGACATCTGTATAAATATGGAAATATCTACAGGGCCATCTGTATAAACATGGAAATATCTACACTGCCATCTGTAGAAAGATGGAAATATGTACACCGCTATCTCTATAAATATGGAAATATCTACACCGCCATCTCTATAAACATGAAAATATATACACTGCCATCTCCATAAAGATGGAAGTATCTACCCTGCAATGTGTATAAACACGGAAATATCTACACCACCATCTGTGTAAACATGGAAATATCTACAACGCTATCTGTATAAACATGGAAATATCTACACCACCATCTGCATGTCCATGGAAATATCTACGCCGCCATCTGTATAAAGATGGAAATATCTACAAAGCCATCTGTGTATAGATGGAAATATCAACACCGCCATCTGTTCAAACATGGAAATATCTACATCGCTATCTCTATAAACATGGAAATATCTGCACTGTCATCTGTAAAAACATGGAAATACCGATACAGTCATCTGTATAAACATGGAAATATCTACAATGCCATCTCTATACACATGGAAATATCTACACAGCCATCTGTATAAACATGTAAATATCTACACTGCTATCTCTATAAACATGGAAATATCTACACCGCCATCTCTATAAACATGAAATTATCTACACTGCCATCTCCATAAACATGAAACTAACTACTTCGCCATCTGTATAAACATGGAAACACCTACACCGCCATCTGTGTGAATAAGGAAATATCTACACTGCCATCAGTATAAAGATATAAATATCTGCACTGCGAGCTGTAAAAACATGGAAATATCTACATCGCTATCTGTAAAACGTGGAAATACCAACACCGCTATCGGTATAACATGGAAATATCTACACAGCCATCTGTATATAGATGGAAATATCTACATCGCTATCTGTATAAACATGGAAATATCTCCACTGCTATCTCTATAAACATCGAAATATCTACACCGCCATCTGTATAAACATGAAAATACTTACAAAGTTATCTGTATAAACATGGAAATATCTACACCGGTATCTGTATAAACATGGAAATATCTACACGACGATCTGTATAAACATGGAAATATTTACACCGCTATCTGTATAATCCTGGAAATATCTACACTGCTGTCACTATAAATATGGAAATATCTACACCGCCATCTGTATAAACATGGAAATAATTACACAGTCGTGTGTAGGAACATGGAAATATCTACACCACCGTTTGAATAAAGATGGAAATCTCTACAACGTTATCTGTATAAACATGGAAATATCTACAGAGAGATCTGTATAAACATGGAAATATGTACAGCACTCTCTGACTAAAGATGGAAATATCTACACCGCTATCTGTAAAAACATGGAAATATCTAAACCACTATCTGTATAAATATGGAAATATTTACACCGCTATCTCAATAAACATGGAAATATCTACACCGCTATCTCTATAAACATGGAAATATCTAAACCGCCATCTGTATTAACATGGAAATATCTACACAGTCATCTGTATAAACCTGGAAATATCTACACTGTCATCTATGTAAACATGGAAATATCTACAGAGAACTCTGTATAAACATGGAAATATCGGCACAGCCATCTGTATAAGCATGGAAATATCTACACCGCTATCTGTATAAACATGGAAATATCGACACCGCTATGAGAATTAACGTGGAAATATCTGCATTGCTATCTGTATAAACATGGACATATCTCCACCGCAATCTTTCTAAACATGAAAATATCTACACCGCTATCTCTATAAACATGGAAATATCTGCACTGCCATCTGTAAAAACATGGAAATACCTATACAGTCATCTGTATAAACATGAAAATATCTACAATGCCATCTGTATACCCATGGAAATATCTACACAGCCATCTGTATAAACATGTAAATATCTACACTGCTATCTCTATAAACATGGAAACATCTACACCGCCATCTCTATAAACCTGAAAATATCTACACTGCCGTCTCCATGAACATGGAACTAACTACTCCGCCATCTGTATAAACATGGAAACATCTACACCGCCATCTGTGTGAATAAGGAAATATCTACAATGACATCTGTATAAAGATATAAATATCTGCACCGCGAGCTGTATAAACATGGAAATATCTAGATCGCTATGTCTATAAACATGGAAATATCTACACCGCAATCTGTATAAACATGGAAATATCTACACCGCTATCTTAATATATATGAAATATCAAAACCGCTATCTCTATAAAAATGGATATATCTACACTGCTATCTGTATAAACTTGGAAATATCCTGACTGCTATCTCTATGAACATGGAGATATCTACACCACTATCTCTATGAACATGGAAATATCTACACCGCCATCTCTATAAACATGGAACTATCTACACCGCCATCTGCATAAACATGGAAATATCTACACCGCTATCGGTATAAACATGGAAATATCTACACCGCTGTCTGTATAAACATGGAAATATCTACACTGCGATCTGTATAAACATGGAATATCTACACCGCGATCTGTATAAACATGGAAATATCTTCAACACGATCTCTGTAAAAATGGAAAGATCTACACCGCTATCTGTATAAACATGGTAATATCTACACCACCATCTATATAAACATGGACATATCTACACCTCCATCTGTATAAACATGGAAATATCTACAATGCCATCTGTAGAAAGATGGAAATATCTACACCGCAATCTGTGTAAATATGGAAATATCTACACCGATATCTGTAAAAACATGGAAATATCTACACCGCTATCTGTATAAACTTGGAAATATCTACACCACGATCTGTATAAACACGGAAATATCTACACCGCGATCTGTATAAACATGGAAATATCTACACGGCCATCTGTATAAACATGGAAATATCTACACAGACATCTGTATAAACACGGAAATATCTGAACTGCAATCTGTGGAAAGATGGAAATATCTACACCACGATCTGTATAAATATGAAAATATCTACACCGCTATCTGTGTAAAGATGGAAATATCTACACCGCAATCTGTGCAAAGATGGAAGTATCTACACCGCTGTCTGTGTAAACATGGAAATATCTACGCCACTATCTGTATAAACATGGAAATATCTGCATCGCTATCTGTATAAACATGGAAATATCTACACCGCTATCTGTATAAAGCTGGAAAGATCTACACAGCTATCTGTATAAATATGGAAATATGTACAACGCTGTCTCTCTAAACATGGAAATGTTTACACCGCTATCTCTATAAACATGGAAATATCTACATCGTTGTCTCTATAAACATGAAAATATCTACACTGACACATGTATAAACATGGAAATAACTTCACAGTCATCTATATAAACATGGAAATATCTACACCAACATCTGTATAAACATGGAAATATCTACACGGAAAGCTGTATAAACATGGAAATATCTACATCGCTATCTATTTAAACGTGGAAATACCAACACCGCTATTGGTATAAACATGGATATATCTACAATGCCATCTATATAAACATGGAAATATCTACACCGCTATGTCTATAAACATGGAAATACCTACACAGCTATCTCTATAAACATGGAAATATCTACACCAATATCTGTAAAAACATGGAAATATCTACACCGCTAGCTGTATAAACATGGAAATATCTACACCGCGATCTGTATAAACATGGAAATAACTTCACCGTGATCTGCATAAACATGGAAATATCTACACCGCTATCTGTATAAACATGGTAATATCTACACCACCATCTATATAAACATGGAAATATCTACACCGCCATCTGTATAAACATGGAAATATCTACAATGCCATCTGTATAAAGATGGAAATATCTATACGGCAATCTGTATAAACATGTAAATATCTACACCGATATCTGTAAAAATATGGAAATATCTACACCGCTATCTGTATAAACATTGAAATATCTACACCGCGATCTGTATAAACATGGAAATATCTACACCGCGATCTGTATAAACATGGAAATATCTACACCGCGATCTGTATAAACATGGAAATATCTACACCGCTATCTGTATAAACATGGTAATATCTACAAAGCTCTCTCTATAAACATGGAAATATCTGCACCGCCATCTGTATAAACATGGAAATACCTACAAAGTCATCTTTATAAACATGGAAATATCTACAGCGCCATCTCTATAAACATTGACAAATCTACACTGCCATCAGTAAAAACATGGAAATATCCACACAGTCATCTGAATAAACATGGAAATATCTAAACCACCATCTGTATAAACATGGAAATACCTACAATACCATCTGTATACACATGGAAATATCTACACAGACTTCTGTATAAATATGGACATATCTACACGGCCATCTGTATAAACATGGAATTATCTACAGTGCCATCTGTAGAAAGATGGAAATATCTACACCGCTATCTCTATAAAAATGGAAATATCTACACCGCCATCTCTATAAGCATGAAAATATCTACACTGCCATCTCCATAAAGATGAAAGTATCTACCCCGCCATGTTAATAAACACGGAAATATCTACACCACCATCTGTGTAAACATGGAAATATCTACGCCGCCATCTGTATAAACATGGAAATATCTAGACGGCCATCTGTGTATAGATGGAAATATCAACACCGCCATCTATACAAACATGGAAAAATCTGCACCGCTATCTCTATAAACATGGAAATATCTGCACTGCCATCTGTAAAAACATGGAAATACCTATACAGTCATCTGTATAAACATGGAAATATCTACAATGCCTTCTGTATACACACGGAAATATCTACACAGACATCTGCATAAACATGTAAATATCTACACTGCTATCTCTATAAACATGGAAATATCTACACCGCCATCTCTATAAACATGAAAATATCTACACTGCCATCTCCATAAACATGGAACTAACTACTCCGCCATCTGTATAAACATGGAAACATCTACACCGCCATCTGTGTGAATAAGGTATTATCTACAATGCCATCTGTATAAAGATATAAATATCTGCACCGCGAGCTGTATAAACATGGAAATATCTACATTGCTATCTATTTAAACGTGGAAATAACAACACCGCTATTGGTATAAACATGGAAATATCTACAACGCCATCTATATAAACATGGAAATATCTACACCGCTATGTCTATAAACATGGAAATACCTACACAGCTATCTCTATAAACATGGAAATATCTACACCAATATCTGTAAAAACATGGAAATATCTACACCGCTATCTGTATAAACATGGAAATATCTACACCGCGATCTGTATAAACATGGAAATAACTTCACCGTGATCTGCATAAACATGGAAATAACTCCACCGCTATCTGTATAAACATGGTAATATCTACACCACCATCTATATAAACTTGGAAATATCTACACCGCCATCTGTATAAACATGGAAATATCTACAATGCCATCTGTAGAAAGATGGAAATATCTATACCGCAATCTGTATAAACATGTAAATATCTACACCGATATCTGTAAAAATATGGAAATATCTACACTGCTATCTGTATAAACATTGAAATATCTACACCGCGATCTGTATAAACATGGAAATATCTACACCGCGATCTGTATAAACATGGAAATATCTACACCGCTATCTGTATAAACATGGAAATATCTACAAAGCTCTCTCTATAAACATGGAAATATCTGCACCGCCATCTGTATAAACATGGAAATACCTGCAAAGTCATCTGTATAAACATGGAAATATCTACAGCGCCATCTCTATAAACATTGACAAATCTACACTGCCATCTGTAAAAACATGGAAATATCCACACAGTCATCTGAATAAACATGGAAATATCTACACCATCATCTGTATAAACATGGAAATACCTACAATACCATCTGTATACACATGGAAATATCTACACAGACTTCTGTATAAATATGGAAATATCTACACGGCCATCTGTATAAACATGGAATTATCTACAGAGCCATCTGTAGAAAGATGGAAATATCTACACCGCTATCTCTATAAATAAGGAAATATCTACACCGCCATCTCTATAAACATGAAAATATCTACACGGCCATCTCCATAAAGATGGAAGTATCTACTCCGCCATGTTAATAAACACGGAAATATCTACACCACCATCTGTGTAAACATGGAAATATCTACGCCGCCATCTGTATAAACATGGAAATATCTAGACGGCCCTCTGTGTATAGATGGAAATATCAACACCGCCAAATGTACAAACATGGAAATATCAACACCGCTATCTCTATAAACATGGAAATATCTGCACTGCCATCTGTAAAAACATGGAAATACCTATACAGTCATCTGTATAAACATGGAAATATCTACAAAGCCATCTGTATACACATGGAAATATCTACACAGCCATCTGTATAAGCATGTAAATATCTACACTGCTATCTCTATAAACATGGAAATATCTACACCGCCATCTCTATAAACATGAAAATATCTACACTGCCATCTCCATAAACAAGGAACTAACTACTCCGCCATCTGTATAAACATGGAAACATCTACACCGCCATCTGTGTGAATAAGGAAATATCTACAATGCCATCTGTATAAAGATATAAATATCTGCACCGCGTGCTGTATAAACATGGAAATATCTACATCGCTATCTATTTAAACGTGAAAATACCATCACCGCTATCAGTATAAACATGGAAATATCTACAACGCCATCTATATAAACATGGCAATATCTACACCGCTATGTCTATAAACATGGAAATACCTACACAGCTATCTCTATAAACATGGAAATATCTACACCAATATCTGTAAAAACATGGAAATATCTACACCGCTATCTGTATAAACATGGAAATATCTACACCGCGATCTGTATAAACATGGAAATAACTTCACCGTGATCTGCATAAACATGGAAATATCTACACCGCTATCTGTATAAACATGGTAATATCTACACCACCATCTATATAAACATGGAAATATCTACACCGCCATCTGAATAAACATGGAAATATCTACAATGCCATCTGTAGAAAGATGGAAATAACTATACCGCAATCTGTATAAACATGTAAATACCTACACCGATATCTGTAAAAATATGGAAATATCTACACCGCTATCTGTATAAACATTGAAATATCTACACCGCGATCTGTATAAACATGAAAATATCTACACCGCGATCTGTATAAACATGGAAATATCTACACCGCTATCTGTATAAACATGGAAATATCTACAAAGCTCTCTCTATAAACATGGAAATATCTGCACCGCCATCTGTATAAACATGGAAATACCTGCAAAGTCATCTGTATAAACATGGAAATATCTACAGCGCCATCTCTATAAACATTGACAAATCTACACCGCCATCTGTAAAAACATGGAAATATCCACACAGTCATCTGAATAAACATGGAAATATCTACACCACCATCTGTATAAACATGGAAATACCTACAATACCATCTGTATACACATGGAAATATCTACACAGACTTCTGTATAAATATGGAAATATCTACACGGCCATCTGTATAAACATGGAATTATCTACAGTGCCATCTGTAGAAAGATGGAAATACCTACACCGCTATCTCTATAAATATGGAAATATCTACACCGCCATCTCTATAAACATGAAAATATCTACACTGCCATCTCCATAAAGATGGAAGTATCTACTCCGCCATGTTAATAAACACGGAAATATCTACACCAACATCTGTGTAAACATGGAAATATCTACGCCGCCATCTGTATAAACATGGAAATATCTAAACGGCCATCTGTGTATAGATGGAAATATCAACACCGCCATCTATACAAACATGGAAATATCTACACCGCTATCTCTATAAACATGGAAATATCTGCACTGCCATCTGTAAAAACATGGAAATACCTATACAGTCATCTGTATAAACATGGAAATATCTACAATGCCATCTGTATACACATGGAAATATCTACACAGACATCTGCATAAACATGTAAATATCTACACTGCTATCTCTATAAACATGGAAATATCTACACCGCCATCTCTATAAACATGAAAATATCTACACTGCCATCTCCATAAACATGGAACTAACTACTCCGCCATCTGTATAAACATGGAAACATCTACACCGCCATCTGTGTGAATACGGAAATATCTACAATGCCATCTGTATAAAGATATAAATATCTGCACCGTGTGCTGTATAAACATGGAAATATCTACATTGCTACTATTTAAACGTGGAAATACCAACACCGCTATCGGTATAAACATGGAAATATCTACAACGCCATCTATATAAACACGGAAATATCTACACCGCTATGTCTATAAACATGGAAATACCTACACAGCTATCTCTATGAACATGGAAATATCTACACCAATATCTGTAAAAACAGGGAAATATGTACACCGCTATCTGTATAAACATGGAAATATCTACAACGCGATCTGTATAAACATGGAAATAACTTCACCGTGATCTGCATAAACATGGAAATATCTACACCGCTATCTGTATAAACATGGTAATATCTACACCACCATCTATATAAACATGGAAATATCTACACCGCCACCTGTATAAACATGGAAATATCTACAATGCCATCTGTAGAAAGATGGAAATATCTACACCGCAATCTGTATAAACATGGAAATATCTACACCGATATCTGTAAAAATATGGAAATATCTACACCGCTATCTGTATAAACATTGAAATATCTACACCGCGATCTGTATGAACATGGAAATATCTACACCGCGATCTGTATAAACATGGAAATATCCACACCGCTATCTGCATAAACATGGAAATATCTACAAAGCTCTCTTTATAAACATGGAAATATCTGCACCGCCATCTGTATAAACATGGAAATACCTACAAAGTCATCTGTATAAACATGGAAATATCTACAGTGCCATCTCTATAAACATTGACAAATCTACACTGCCATCTGTAAAAACATGGAAATATCCACACAGTCATCTGAATAAACATGGAAATATCTACACCACCATCTGTATAAACATGGAAATACCTACAATACCATCTGTATACACGTGGAAATATCTACACAGACTTCTGTATAAATATGGAAATATCTACACGGCCATCTGTATAAACATGGAATTACCTACAGTGCCATCTGTAGAAAGATGGAAATATCTACACCGCTATCTCTATAAATCTGGAAATATCTACACCGCCATCTCTATAAACATGAAAATATCTACACTGCCATCTCCATAAAGATGGAAGTATCTACTCCACCATGTTAATAAACACGGAAATATCTACACCACCATATGTGTAAACATGGAAATATCTACGCCGCCATCTGTATAAACATGGAAATATCTAGACGGCCATCTGTGTATAGATGGAAATATCAACACCGCCATCTGTACAAACATGGAAATATCTACACCGCTATCTCTATAAACATGGAAATACCTGCACTGCCATCTGTAAAAACATGGAAATACCTATACAGTCGTCTGTATAAACATGCAAATATCTACAATGCCATCTGTATACACATGGAAATATCTACACAGCCATCTGTATAAACATGTAAATATCTACACTGCTATCTCTATAAACATGGAAATATCTACACCGCCATCTCTATAAACATGAAAATATCTACACTGCCATCTCCATAAACATGGAACTAACTACTCCGCCATCTGTATAAACATGGAAACATCTACACCGCCATCTGTGTGAATAAGGAAATATCTACAATGCCATCTGTATAAAGATATAAATATCTGCACCGCGAGCTGTAGAAACATGGAAATATCTACATCGCTATCTATTTAAACGTGAAAATACCATCACCGCTATTGGTATAAACATGGAAATATCTACAACGCCATCTATATAAACATGGAAATATCTACACCGCTATGTCCATAAACATGGAAATACCTACACCGCTATCTCTATAAACATGGAAATATCTACACCAATATCTGTAAAAACATGGAAATATCTACACCGCTATCTGTATAAACATGGAAATATCTACACCGCGATCTGTATAAACATGGAAATAACTTCACCGTGATCTGCATAAACATGGAAATATCTACACCGCTATCTGTATAAACATGGTAATATCTATACCACCATCTATATAAACATGGAAATATCTACACCGCCATCTGTATAAACATGGAAATATCTACAATGCCATCTGTAGAAAGATGGAAATATCTACACCGCAATCTGTATAAACATGTAAATATCTACACCGATATCTGTGTAAATATGGAAATATCTACACCGCTATCTGTATAAACATTGAAATATCTACACCGCGATCTGTATAAACATGGAAATATATACACCGCGATCTGTATAAACATGGAAATATCTACACCACTATCTGTATAAACATGGAAATATCTACAAAGCTCTCTCTATAAACATGGAAATATCTTCACCGCCATCTGTATAAACATGGAAATACCTACAAAGTCATCTGTATAAACATGGAAATATCTACAGCGCCATCTCTATAAACATTGACAAATCTACACTGCCATCTGTAAAAACATGGATATATCCACACAGTCTTCTGAATAAACATGGAAATATCTACACCACCATCTGTATAAACATGGAAATACCTACAATACCATCTGTATACACATGGAAATATCTACACAGACTTCTGTATAAATATGGAAATATCTACACGGCCATCTGTATAAACACGGAATTATCTACAGTGCCATCTGTAGAAAGATGGAAATATCTACACCGCTATCTCTATAAATATGGAAATATCTACACCGCCATCTCTATAAACATGAAAATATCTACACTGCCATCTCCATAAAGATGGAAGTATCTACTCCGCCATGTTAATAAACACGGAAATATCTACACCACCATCTGTGTAAACATGGAAATATCTACGCCGCCATCTGTATAAACATGGAAATATCTAGACGGCCATCTGTGTATAGATGGAAATATCAACACCGCCATCTATACAAACATGGAAATATCTATACCGCTATCTCTATAAACATGGAAATATCTGCACTGCCATCTGTAAAAACATGGAAATACCTATACAGTCATCTGTATAAACATGGAAATATCTACAATGCCATCTGTATACACATGGAAATATCTACACAGACATCTGCATAAACATGTAAATATCTACACTGCCATCTCTATAAACATGGAAATATCTACACCGCCATCTCTATAAACATGAAAATATCTACACTGCCATCTCCATAAACATGGAACTAACTTCTCCGCCATCTGTATAAACATGGAAACATCTACACCGCCATCTGTGTGAATAAGGAAATATCTACAATGCCATCTGTATAAAGATATAAATATCTGCACTGCGAGCTGTAGAAACATGGAAATATCTACATCGCTATCTATATAAACGTGGAAATACCAACACCGCTATCGGTTTAAACATGGAAATATCTACAACGCCATCTGTGTAAACATGGAAATATCTACAATGCCATCTGTACACACATGGAAATACCTACAAGGCAATCTGTGTATAGATGGAAACATCAACAGCCCCATCTGTACAAACTTGGAAATATCTACACTGCCATCTCTATAAACATGGAAATATCTACACCGCCATCTCTATAAACATGAAAATATCTACACTGCCATCTCCATAAACATGGAACTAACTTCTCCGCCATCTGTATAAACATGGAAACATCTACACCGCCATCTGTGTGAATACGGAAATATCTACAATGCCATCTGTATAAAGATATAAATATCTGCACCGTGTGCTGTATAAACATGGAAATATCTACATTGCTACTATTTAAACGTGGAAATACCAACACCGCTATCGGTATAAACATGGAAATATCTACAACGCCATCTATATAAACACGGAAATATCTACACCGCTATGTCTATAAACATGGAAATACCTACACAGCTATCTCTATGAACATGGAAATATCTACACCAATATCTGTAAAAACAGGGAAATATGTACACCGCTATCTGTATAAACATGGAAATATCTACAACGCGATCTGTATAAACATGGAAAGAACTTCACCGTGATCTGCATAAACATGGAAATATCTACACCGCTATCTGTATAAACATGGTAATATCTACACCACCATCTATATAAACATGGAAATATCGACACCGCCACCTGTATAAACATGGAAATATCTACAATGCCATCTGTAGAAAAATGGAAATATCTACACCGAAATCTGTATAAACATGGAAATACCTACACCGATATCTGTAAAAATATGGAAATATCTACACCGCTATCCGTATAAACATTTAAATATCTACACCACGATCTGTATGAACATGGAAATATCTACACTGCGATCTGTATAAACATGGAAATATCTACACCGCTATCTGTATAAACATGGAAATATCTACAAAGCTCTCTTTATAAACATGGAAATATCTGCACCGCCATCTGTATAAACATGGAAATACCTACAAAGTCATCTGTATAAACATGGAAATATCTACAGCGCCATCTCTATAAACATTGACAAATCTACACTGCCATCTGTAAAAACATGGAAATATCTACACATTCATCTGAATAAACATGGAAATATCTACACCACCATCTGTATAAACATGGAAATACCTACAATACCATCTGTATACACGTGGAAATATCTACACAGACTTCTGTAAAAATATGGAAATATCTACACCGCTATCTGTATAAACATTGAAATATCTACACCGCGATCTGTATAAACATGGAAATATCTACACCGCGATCTGTATAAACATGGAAATAACTTCACCGTGATCTGCATAAACATGGAAATATCTACACTGCTATCTGTATAAACATGGTAATATCTACAGCACCATCTATATAAACATGGAAATATCTACAATGCCATCTGTAGAAAGATGGAAATATCTACAACGAAATCTGTATAAACATGGAAATATCTACACCGATATCTGTAAAAATATGGGAATATCTACACCGCTATCTGTATAAACATTGAAATATCTACACCGCGATCTGTATAAATATGGAAATATCCACACAGCTATCTGTATAAACATGGAAATATCTACACCACCATATGTGTAAACATGGAATTACCTACAATGTCATCTGTATAAACATGGAAATATCTACAAAGCCATCTGTATAAACATGGAAATATCTACACAGCCATCTGTATATACATGGAAATATCTACACCACTATCTGTATAAACATGGAAATAACTACACCGCTCTTTGTATAAACAAGGAAGTATCAACACAGTGACTTGTATAAACATGTAAATATTTACACCGCTATCTGTATAAACATGGAAATCTCTACACCATTATCTGTATAAATATGGAAACATCTACACCGCTATCTCTATAAACATGGAAATATCTAGACCGCCATCTGTATAAACATGGAAATACCTATACAGTCATCTGTGTAAACATGGAAATATCTACACCACCATCTGTGTAAACATGGAAATATCTACAATGCCATCTGTACACACATGGAAATACCTACAAGGCAATCTGTGTATAGATGGAAACGTCAACAGCCCCATCTGTACAAACTTGGAAATATCTACACTGCTATCTCTATAAACATGGAAATATCTACACCGCTATCTCTATAAACATGAAAATACTTACACCACCATCTGTATAAACATGGAGATATTTACACCGCTATCTCTATAAACATAGAAACAACTACACCCCCATCTCTATAAACATGGAAATATCTACACCGCCATCTGAATAAACATGGAAATATCTACACAGACATCTGTATAAACATGGAAATATCTACACTGCCATCTGTATAAACTTGGAAATATCTACACTGACATCTGTAGAAAAATGGAAATGTCTACAAAGCAATCTGTAAAAACATGGAAATTTCTACACCGCTACCTGTATAAACATGGAAATATCTACACCGCTATCTGTATCAACATGGAAATAAGTACACCGCAATCTGTATAAACACGGAAATATCTAAAATGCTATCTCGTAAACATGGAAATATCTACACAGCTATCTGTGAAAACTTGGAAATATCTACACCGATATCTGTGTAAATTTGGCAATACCTACACTGCAATCTGTGCAAAGATGGAAATACCTACACCGCTATCTTTGTAAACATGGAAATATCTACACCGATATTTGTATAAACATGGAAATATCAACACTGCCATCTGTATAAACATGGAAATATCTACAGCGCCATCTGTATAAACATGGAAATATCTACACCGCCATCTGTACACACATGGAAATATCTACACAGCCATCTGTATAAACATGGAAATATCTACACTGCTATCTCTATAAACATGGAAATATCTACACCGCTATCTGTATAAACAGGAAATGTCTCAACCGCTATCTGTATAAACATGTAAATATCTACACAGCTATCTGTGTAAACTAGGAAATATCTACACAGATATCTGTGTAAAAATGGAAATATCAACACAGCAATCTGTGCAAAGATGGAAATATCTACACTGCTATCTCTGTAAACATGGAAATATCTACACCGCTATCTGTATAAACATGGAAATATCTATACCGCAGTCTCTATAAACATGGAAATATCTCCACCGCTATCTGTATAAACATGAAAATATCTACACCGCTTTCTGTATAAACATGGACATATCTACACCGCAATCTCTATAAACATGGAAATATCTACAACGCTATGTGTGTAAACATTGAAATATCTACACAGCTATCTGTGTAAACTTGTAAATATCTACACAGCTATCTGCGTAAATATGGAAATATCTACACAGCAATCTGTGCAAAGATGGAAATAACTACACCGCAATCTCTGTTAACATGGAAATATCTACACCGCTACCTGTATAAACATGGAAATATCTACACCGCTGTCTGTATAAACAAGGAAATATCTACACTGCCATCTGTTGAAACATTTAAATATCTACACCGCAATCTGTATAAACATGGAAATACCTACACCGCTATCTGTATAAATATGGAAATGCCTACACCGCTATCTCTGTAAACATGGAAATACCTACACCACTTTCTCTATAAACATGGAAATATCTACACTGCAATCTCTATATACAAGGAAATATCTACACCACCATCTCTATAAACATGAAAATATCTACACCGCCATCTTCAGAAACATGGATGTATCTACACCGCCATCTGTATAAACTTGGATATATCTACACCACTATCTGTATAAACATGGAAATATCTTCAATTCTATCTGTATAAACATGGAAACATCTACACCGCCATCTGTATAAAAATGGAAGTAACTACACCGCAATCTGTATAAATATGGAAATACCTACACTGCTATCTCTATAGACATGGAAATACCTACACCGCAATCTGTATACACATGGAAATATCTTCACTCCCATCTGTATAAAGATGGAAATATCTACACCACGAGCTGTATAAACATGGAAATATCTACACCGCTATCTGTATAAACATGGAAGTAGCAACACCGCTATCTGTATAAACATGGAAATATCTACAACGCTATCTCTATAAACATGAAAATACTTACACCACCATCTCTACAAACATGGAAATATTTACACCGCTATCTCTATAAACATAGAAATAACTACACCGCCATCACTATAAACATGGAAATATCTACACCGCCATCTGCATAAACATGGAAAAATATACACAGACATCTGTATAAACTTGGAAATATCTACACTGACATCTGTAGAAAGATGGAAATATCTACCAAGCGATCTGTATAAACAAGGGAATTTCTACACCCCTACGTGTATAAACATGGAAATATCTACACCACTATCTGTATAAATATGGAAATAACTACACCGCTATCTGTATAAGCATGGAAATATCTACACTGCCATCTGTACAAACATGGAAATATCTACACAGTCATCTGTAGAAACATGGATATATCTACACCGCAATCTCTATAAACATGGAAATAACTTCACCGCTTTCTCTATAAACATGGAAATATCTACACAGCTATCTCCATCAACATGGAAATATACACACCGCCATCTCTTTAAACATGGAGGTATCTACAACGCCATCTACATAAACAAGAAAATATCTACACTGCCATCTATATAAACATGGAAATATCTACACTGCCATTTGTAGAAAGATGGAAATATCTACACCGCCATCTGTAGAAAGATGGAAATATCTACACCGCCATCTGTGTTAACGTGGAAATACCTACACAGCTATCTGTATAAACATGGAAATATCTACACCGCAATCTGTATAAACATGGAAATATCTACACCGCTATCTGTATAAATATGAAATATCTAAACCGCTGTCTCTATAAAACTGGAAATATCTACACTGCTATCTGTATAAACATGGAAATATATACACAGACATCTATTTATACATGGAAATATCTACACCGCTATCTGTATAAACATGCTAATAACTACACCGCTATCTGTATAAATGTGGAAATATTTGCACCGCTATCCCTATAAATATGGTAATATAAACACCACGATCTGTATAAACATGGTAATATCTACACCACCATCTATATAAACATGGAAATATCTACACCGACATCTGTATAAACATGGAAATATCTACAATGCCATCTGTAGAAAGATGGAAATATTTACACCGCAATTTGTGTAAACATGGAAATATCTACACCGATATCTGTAAAAACATGGAAATATCTACTCCGCTATCTGTAAAAACATGGAAATATCTACACCGCAATCTGTACAAACATGGAAATATCTACACAGCTATCTCTATAAACATGGAAATATCTACACCACAATCTTTATAAACATGGTAATATCTACAAAGCCATCTGTATAAACATGGAAATATCTACACAGACATCTGTATATACATGGAAATATCTACACCGCTATCTGTATAAACATGGTAATATCTACAACACCATCTATATAAACATGGAAATATCTACACCGCCATCTGTATAAATATGGAAATATCTACAATGCCATCTGTAGAAAGATGGAAATATCTACACCGCAATCTTTTTAAACATGGAAATATCTACACCGATATCTGTAAAAACATGGAAATATATACACCGCTCTCTGTATAAATATGGAAATATCTTCACCGCGATCTGTATAAACATGGAAATATCTACACCACGATCTGTATAAACATGGAAATATCTACACAGCTATCTCTGTAAACATGGAAATATCTACACCGCCATCTGTATAAACATGGAAATAACTACAAAGTCATCTGTATAAACATGGAAATATCTACACAGCCATCTCTATAAACATGGAAATATCTACACAGCCATCTGTATATACATGGAAATATCTACACCGCTATCTGTGTAAACATGGAAATATCTACACCGCTATCTCTATAAACATGGATATAACTACACCGTGATCTGTATGAACATGGAAATATTTACACCGCTATCTGTATAAACATGGAAATATCTACACCGCCATCTACATATCCATGGAAATATCTGCGCCGCCATCTGTATAAACATGGAAATATCTACACGGTCATCTGTGTATAGATAGAAATATCAACACCGCCATCTGTACAAACAAGGAAATATATGCACCGCTATCTGTATAAACATGGAAATATCTACACCGCGGTCTGTATAAACATGGAAATATCTACACCGCTATCTGTATAAACATGGAAATATCTACACCGCTATCTCTATAAACATGGAAATATCCACACCGTGATCTGTATAAACATGGAAATATTTACACCGCTATATGTATAAACATGGAAATTTCTACACCGTTATCTGTATAAATATGGAAATATATTCACTGCTATCTCTATAAACATGGAAATATCTACAGTGCCTTCTGTATAAACATGGAAATACCTATACAGTCATCTGTGTAAACATGGAAATATCTACACCACCATCTGTATAAACATGGAAATATCTACAATGCCATCTGTATAAACATGGAAATACCTACACGGCCATCTGTGTATAGATGGAAACATCAACACCGCCATCTGTACAACCCTGGAAACCACCATCTGTATACACATGGAAATATCTACACAGACATCTGTATAAATATGGAAATATCTACAGGGCCATCTGTATAAACATGGAAATATCTACACTGCCATCTGTAGAAAGATGGAAATATGTACACCGCTATCTCTATAAATATGGAAATATCTACACCGCCATCTCTATAAACATGAAAATATATACACTGCCATCTCCATAAAGATGGAAGTATCTACCCTGCAATGTGTATAAACACGGAAATATCTACACCACCATCTGTGTAAACATGGAAATATCTACAACGCTATCTGTATAAACATGGAAATATCTACACCACCATCTGCATGTCCATGGAAATATCTACGCCGCCATCTGTATAAAGATGGAAATATCTACAAAGCCATCTGTGTATAGATGGAAATATCAACACCGCCATCTGTTCAAACATGGAAATATCTACATCGCTATCTCTATAAACATGGAAATATCTGCACTGTCATCTGTAAAAACATGGAAATACCGATACAGTCATCTGTATAAACATGGAAATATCTACAATGCCATCTCTATACACATGGAAATATCTACACAGCCATCTGTATAAACATGTAAATATCTACACTGCTATCTCTATAAACATGGAAATATCTACACCGCCATCTCTATAAACATGAAAATACTTACACCACCATCTGTATAAACATGGAGATATTTACACCGCTATCTCTATAAACATAGAAACAACTACACCCCCATCTCTATAAACATGGAAATATCTACACCGCCATCTGAATAAACATGGAAATATCTACACAGACATCTGTATAAACATGGAAATATCTACACTGCCATCTGTATAAACTTGGAAATATCTACACTGACATCTGTAGAAAAATGGAAATGTCTACAAAGCAATCTGTAAAAACATGGAAATTTCTACACCGCTACCTGTATAAACATGGAAATATCTACACCGCTATCTGTATCAACATGGAAATAAGTACACCGCAATCTGTATAAACACGGAAATATCTAAAATGCTATCTCCTAAACATGGAAATATCTACACAGCTATCTGTGAAAACTTGGAAATATCTACACCGATATCTGTGTAAATTTGGCAATACCTACACTGCAATCTGTGCAAAGATGGAAATACCTACACCGCTATCTTTGTAAACATGGAAATATCTACACCGATATTTGTATAAACATGGAAATATCAACACTGCCATCTGTATAAACATGGAAATATCTACAGCGCCATCTGTATAAACATGGAAATATCTACACCGCCATCTGTACACACATGGAAATATCTACACAGCCATCTGTATAAACATGGAAATATCTACACTGCTATCTCTATAAACATGGAAATATCTACACCGCTATCTGTATAAACAGGAAATGTCTCAACCGCTATCTGTATAAACATGTAAATATCTACACAGCTATCTGTGTAAACTAGGAAATATCTACACAGATATCTGTGTAAAAATGGAAATATCAACACAGCAATCTGTGCAAAGATGGAAATATCTACACTGCTATCTCTGTAAACATGGAAATATCTACACCGCTATCTGTATAAACATGGAAATATCTATACCGCAGTCTCTATAAACATGGAAATATCTCCACCGCTATCTGTATAAACATGAAAATATCTACACCGCTTTCTGTATAAACATGGACATATCTACACCGCAATCTCTATAAACATGGAAATATCTACAACGCTATGTGTGTAAACATTGAAATATCTACACAGCTATCTGTGTAAACTTGTAAATATCTACACAGCTATCTGCGTAAATATGGAAATATCTACACAGCAATCTGTGCAAAGATGGAAATAACTACACCGCTATCTCTGTTAACATGGAAATATCTACACCGCTACCTGTATAAACATGGAAATATCTACACCGCTGTCTGTATAAACAAGGAAATATCTACACTGCCATCTGTTGAAACATTTAAATATCTACACCGCAATCTGTATAAACATGGAAATACCTACACCGCTATCTGTATAAATATGGAAATGCCTACACCGCTATCTCTGTAAACATGGAAATACCTACACCACTTTCTCTATAAACATGGAAATATCTACACTGCAATCTCTATATACAAGGAAATATCTACACCACCATCTCTATAAACATGAAAATATCTACACCGCCATCTTCAGAAACATGGATGTATCTACACCGCCATCTGTATAAACTTGGATATATCTACACCACTATCTGTATAAACATGGAAATATCTTCAATTCTATCTGTATAAACATGGAAACATCTACACCGCCATCTGTATAAAAATGGAAGTAACTACACCGCAATCTGTATAAATATGGAAATACCTACACTGCTATCTCTATAGACATGGAAATACCTACACCGCAATCTGTATACACATGGAAATATCTTCACTCCCATCTGTATAAAGATGGAAATATCTACACCACGAGCTGTATAAACATGGAAATATCTACACCGCTATCTGTATAAACATGGAAGTAGCAACACCGCTATCTGTATAAACATGGAAATATCTACAACGCTATCTCTATAAACATGAAAATACTTACACCACCATCTCTACAAACATGGAAATATTTACACCGCTATCTCTATAAACATAGAAATAACTACACCGCCGTCACTATAAACATGGAAATATCTACACCGCCATCTGCATAAACATGGAAAAATATACACAGACATCTGTATAAACTTGGAAATATCTACACTGACATCTGTAGAAAGATGGAAATATCTACCAAGCGATCTGTATAAACAAGGGAATTTCTACACCCCTACGTGTATAAACATGGAAATATCTACACCACTATCTGTATAAATATGGAAATAACTACACCGCTATCTGTATAAGCATGGAAATATCTACACTGCCATCTGTACAAACATGGAAATATCTACACAGTCATCTGTAGAAACATGGATATATCTACACCGCAATCTCTATAAACATGGAAATAACTTCACCGCTTTCTCTATAAACATGGAAATATCTACACAGCTATCTCCATCAACATGGAAATATACACACCGCCATCTCTTTAAACATGGAGGTATCTACAACGCCATCTACATAAACAAGAAAATATCTACACTGCCATCTATATAAACATGGAAATATCTACACTGCCATTTGTAGAAAGATGGAAATATCTACACCGCCATCTGTAGAAAGATGGAAATATCTACACCGCCATCTGTGTTAACGTGGAAATACCTACACAGCTATCTGTATAAACATGGAAATATCTACACCGCAATCTGTATAAACATGGAAATATCTACACCGCTATCTGTATAAATATGAAATATCTAAACCGCTGTCTCTATAAAACTGGAAATATCTACACTGCTATCTGTATAAACATGGAAATATATACACAGACATCTATTTATACATGGAAATATCTACACCACTATCTGTATAAACATGCTAATAACTACACCGCTATCTGTATAAATGTGGAAATATTTGCACCGCTATCCCTATAAATATGGTAATATAAACACCACGATCTGTATAAACATGGTAATATCTACACCACCATCTATATAAACATGGAAATATCTACACCGACATCTGTATAAACATGGAAATATCTACAATGCCATCTGTAGAAAGATGGAAATATTTACACCGCAATTTGTGTAAACATGGAAATATCTACACCGATATCTGTAAAAACATGGAAATATCTACTCCGCTATCTGTAAAAACATGGAAATATCTACACCGCAATCTGTACAAACATGGAAATATCTACACAGCTATCTCTATAAACATGGAAATATCTACACCACAATCTTTATAAACATGGTAATATCTACAAAGCCATCTGTATAAACATGGAAATATCTACACAGACATCTGTATATACATGGAAATATCTACACCGCTATCTGTATAAACATGGTAATATCTACAACACCATCTATATAAACATGGAAATATCTACACCGCCATCTGTATAAATATGGAAATATCTACAATGCCATCTGTAGAAAGATGGAAATATCTACACCGCAATCTTTTTAAACATGGAAATATCTACACCGATATCTGTAAAAACATGGAAATATATACACCGCTCTCTGTATAAATATGGAAATATCTTCACCGCGATCTGTATAAACATGGAAATATCTACACCACGATCTGTATAAACATGGAAATATCTACACAGCTATCTCTGTAAACATGGAAATATCTACACCGCCATCTGTATAAACATGGAAATAACTACAAAGTCATCTGTATAAACATGGAAATATCTACACAGCCATCTCTATAAACATGGAAATATCTACACAGCCATCTGTATATACATGGAAATATCTACACCGCTATCTGTGTAAACATGGAAATATCTACACCGCTATCTCTATAAACATGGATATAACTACACCGTGATCTGTATGAACATGGAAATATTTACACCGCTATCTGTATAAACATGGAAATATCTACACCGCCATCTACATATCCATGGAAATATCTGCGCCGCCATCTGTATAAACATGGAAATATCTACACGGTCATCTGTGTATAGATAGAAATATCAACACCGCCATCTGTACAAACAAGGAAATATATGCACCGCTATCTGTATAAACATGGAAATATCTACACCGCGGTCTGTATAAACATGGAAATATCTACACCGCTATCTGTATAAACATGGAAATATCTACACCGCTATCTCTATAAACATGGAAATATCCACACCGTGATCTGTATAAACATGGAAATATTTACACCGCTATATGTATAAACATGGAAATTTCTACACCGTTATCTGTATAAATATGGAAATATATTCACTGCTATCTCTATAAACATGGAAATATCTACAGTGCCTTCTGTATAAACATGGAAATACCTATACAGTCATCTGTGTAAACATGGAAATATCTACACCACCATCTGTATAAACATGGAAATATCTACAATGCCATCTGTATAAACATGGAAATACCTACACGGCCATCTGTGTATAGATGGAAACATCAACACCGCCATCTGTACAACCCTGGAAACCACCATCTGTATACACATGGAAATATCTACACAGACATCTGTATAAATATGGAAATATCTACAGGGCCATCTGTATAAACATGGAAATATCTACACTGCCATCTGTAGAAAGATGGAAATATGTACACCGCTATCTCTATAAATATGGAAATATCTACACCGCCATCTCTATAAACATGAAAATATATACACTGCCATCTCCATAAAGATGGAAGTATCTACCCTGCAATGTGTATAAACACGGAAATATCTACACCACCATCTGTGTAAACATGGAAATATCTACAACGCTATCTGTATAAACATGGAAATATCTACACCACCATCTGCATGTCCATGGAAATATCTACGCCGCCATCTGTATAAAGATGGAAATATCTACAAAGCCATCTGTGTATAGATGGAAATATCAACACCGCCATCTGTTCAAACATGGAAATATCTACATCGCTATCTCTATAAACATGGAAATATCTGCACTGTCATCTGTAAAAACATGGAAATACCGATACAGTCATCTGTATAAACATGGAAATATCTACAATGCCATCTCAATACACATGGAAATATCTACACAGACATCTGTATAAACATGTAAATATCTACACTGCTATCTCTATAAACATGGAAATATCTACACCGCCATCTCTATAAACATGAAAATATCTACACTGCCATCTCCATAAACATGAAACTAACTACTTCGCCATCTGTATAAACATGGAAACACCTACACCGCCATCTGTGTGAATAAGGAAATATCTACACTGCCATCAGTATAAAGATATAAATATCTGCACTGCGAGCTGTAAAAACATGGAAATATCTACATCGCTATCTGTAAAACGTGGAAATACCAACACCGCTATCGGTATAACATGGAAATATCTACACAGCCATCTGTATATACATGGAAATATCTACACCGCTATCTGTATAAACATGGAAATATCTCCACTGCTATCTCTATAAACATCGAAATATCTACACCGCCATCTGTATAAACATGAAAATACTTACAAAGTTATCTGTATAAACATGGAAATATCTACACCGGTATCTGTATAAACATGGAAATACCTACACGACGATCTGTATAAACATGGAAATATCTACACCGCTATCTGTATAAACATGGAAAAATCTACACCGCGATCTGTATAAACATGGAAATATCTTCACCACGATCTGTATAAACATGGAAATATCTACACTGCTATGTGTATAAACATGGTAATATCTACACCACCATCTATATAAACATGGAAATATCTACACCGACACCTGTATAAACATGGAAATATCTACAATGCCATCTGTAGAAAGATGGAAATATCTACACCGCAATCTGTGTAAACATGGAAATATCTACACCGATATATGTAAAAACATGGAAATATCTACACCCCTATCTGTATAAACATGGAAATATCTACAACGCTATCTCTATAAACATGGAAAAATCAACAACGCTATCTCTATGAACATGGAAATATCTACACCCCCATCTCTATAAACATGGAAATATATACACCACGATCAGTATAAACATGGAAATATCTACACCGCTATCTGTATAAACATGGAAATATCTCCACTGCTATCTCTATAAACATGGAAATATCTACACCGCCATCTGTAAAAACATGGAAATATCTACAAAGCCATGTGTATATACATGGAAATATCTACAACGCTATCTATATAAACATGGAAATAACTACACCGCTATTTGTATAAACATGGAAATATCTACACCGCCATCTACATATCCATGGAAATATCTGCGCCGCTATCTGTATAAACATGGAAATATCTACAAGGTCATCTGTGTATAGATAGAAATATCAACACCGCCATCTGTACAAACATGGAAATATCTGCACCTCGATCTGTATAAACATGGAAATATCTACACCGCGATCTGTATAAACATGGAAATATGTTCACCACGATCTGTATAAACATGGAAATATCTACACCGCTATCCGTATAAACATGGTAATATCTACAACACCATCTATATAAACATGGAAATATCTACACCGCCATCTGTATAAATATGGAAATATCTACAATGCCATCTGTAGAAAGATGGAAATATCTACACCGCAATCTTTTTAAACATGGAAATATCTACACCGATATCTGTAAAAACATGGAAATATATACACCGCTCTCTGTATAAATATGGAAATATCTTCACCGCGATCTGTATAAACATGGAAATATCTACACCACGATCTGTATAAACATGGAATTATCTACACAGCTATCTCTGTAAACATGGAAATATCTACACCGCCATCTGTATAAACATGGAAATAACTACAAAGTCATCTGTATAAACATGGAAATATCTACACAGCCATCTCTATAAACATGGAAATATCTACACAGCCATCTGTATATACATGGAAATATCTACACCGCTATCTGTATAAACATGGAAATATCTACACCGCTATCTCTATAAACATGGATATAACTACACCGTGATCTGTATGAACATGGAAATATTTACACCGCTATCTGTATAAACATGGAAATATCTACACCGCCATCTACATATCCATGGAAATATCTGCGCCGCCATCTGTATAAACATGGAAATATCTACACGGTCATCTGTGTATAGATAGAAATATCAACACCGCCATCTGTACAAACAAGGAAATATATGCACCGCTATCTGTATAAACATGGAAATATCTACACCGCGGTCTGTATAAACATGGAAATATCTACACCGCTATCTGTATAAACATGGAAATATCTACACCGCTATCTCTATAAACATGGAAATATCCACACCGTGATCTGTATAAACATGGAAATATTTACACCGCTATATGTATAAACATGGAAATTTCTACACCGTTATCTGTATAAATATGGAAATATATTCACTGCTATCTCTATAAACATGGAAATATCTACAGTGCCTTCTGTATAAACATGGAAATACCTATACAGTCATCTGTGTAAACATGGAAATATCTACACCACCATCTGTATAAACATGGAAATATCTACAATGCCATCTGTATAAACATGGAAATACCTACACGGCCATCTGTGTATAGATGGAAACATCAACACCGCCATCTGTACAACCCTGGAAACCACCATCTGTATACACATGGAAATATCTACACAGACATCTGTATAAATATGGAAATATCTACAGGGCCATCTGTATAAACATGGAAATATCTACACTGCCATCTGTAGAAAGATGGAAATATGTACACCGCTATCTCTATAAATATGGAAATATCTACACCGCCATCTCTATAAACATGAAAATATATACACTGCCATCTCCATAAAGATGGAAGTATCTACCCTGCAATGTGTATAAACACGGAAATATCTACACCACCATCTGTGTAAACATGGAAATATCTACAACGCTATCTGTATAAACATGGAAATATCTACACCACCATCTGCATGTCCATGGAAATATCTACGCCGCCATCTGTATAAAGATGGAAATATCTACAAAGCCATCTGTGTATAGATGGAAATATCAACACCGCCATCTGTTCAAACATGGAAATATCTACATCGCTATCTCTATAAACATGGAAATATCTGCACTGTCATCTGTAAAAACATGGAAATACCGATACAGTCATCTGTATAAACATGGAAATATCTACAATGCCATCTCTATACACATGGAAATATCTACACAGCCATCTGTATAAACATGTAAATATCTACACTGCTATCTCTATAAACATGGAAATATCTACACCGCCATCTCTATAAACATGAAAATACTTACACCACCATCTGTATAAACATGGAGATATTTACACCGCTATCTCTATAAACATAGAAACAACTACACCCCCATCTCTATAAACATGGAAATATCTACACCGCCATCTGAATAAACATGGAAATATCTACACAGACATCTGTATAAACATGGAAATATCTACACTGCCATCTGTATAAACTTGGAAATATCTACACTGACATCTGTAGAAAAATGGAAATGTCTACAAAGCAATCTGTAAAAACATGGAAATTTCTACACCGCTACCTGTATAAACATGGAAATATCTACACCGCTATCTGTATCAACATGGAAATAAGTACACCGCAATCTGTATAAACACGGAAATATCTAAAATGCTATCTCCTAAACATGGAAATATCTACACAGCTATCTGTGAAAACTTGGAAATATCTACACCGATATCTGTGTAAATTTGGCAATACCTACACTGCAATCTGTGCAAAGATGGAAATACCTACACCGCTATCTTTGTAAACATGGAAATATCTACACCGATATTTGTATAAACATGGAAATATCAACACTGCCATCTGTATAAACATGGAAATATCTACAGCGCCATCTGTATAAACATGGAAATATCTACACCGCCATCTGTACACACATGGAAATATCTACACAGCCATCTGTATAAACATGGAAATATCTACACTGCTATCTCTATAAACATGGAAATATCTACACCGCTATCTGTATAAACAGGAAATGTCTCAACCGCTATCTGTATAAACATGTAAATATCTACACAGCTATCTGTGTAAACTAGGAAATATCTACACAGATATCTGTGTAAAAATGGAAATATCAACACAGCAATCTGTGCAAAGATGGAAATATCTACACTGCTATCTCTGTAAACATGGAAATATCTACACCGCTATCTGTATAAACATGGAAATATCTATACCGCAGTCTCTATAAACATGGAAATATCTCCACCGCTATCTGTATAAACATGAAAATATCTACACCGCTTTCTGTATAAACATGGACATATCTACACCGCAATCTCTATAAACATGGAAATATCTACAACGCTATGTGTGTAAACATTGAAATATCTACACAGCTATCTGTGTAAACTTGTAAATATCTACACAGCTATCTGCGTAAATATGGAAATATCTACACAGCAATCTGTGCAAAGATGGAAATAACTACACCGCTATCTCTGTTAACATGGAAATATCTACACCGCTACCTGTATAAACATGGAAATATCTACACCGCTGTCTGTATAAACAAGGAAATATCTACACTGCCATCTGTTGAAACATTTAAATATCTACACCGCAATCTGTATAAACATGGAAATACCTACACCGCTATCTGTATAAATATGGAAATGCCTACACCGCTATCTCTGTAAACATGGAAATACCTACACCACTTTCTCTATAAACATGGAAATATCTACACTGCAATCTCTATATACAAGGAAATATCTACACCACCATCTCTATAAACATGAAAATATCTACACCGCCATCTTCAGAAACATGGATGTATCTACACCGCCATCTGTATAAACTTGGATATATCTACACCACTATCTGTATAAACATGGAAATATCTTCAATTCTATCTGTATAAACATGGAAACATCTACACCGCCATCTGTATAAAAATGGAAGTAACTACACCGCAATCTGTATAAATATGGAAATACCTACACTGCTATCTCTATAGACATGGAAATACCTACACCGCAATCTGTATACACATGGAAATATCTTCACTCCCATCTGTATAAAGATGGAAATATCTACACCACGAGCTGTATAAACATGGAAATATCTACACCGCTATCTGTATAAACATGGAAGTAGCAACACCGCTATCTGTATAAACATGGAAATATCTACAACGCTATCTCTATAAACATGAAAATACTTACACCACCATCTCTACAAACATGGAAATATTTACACCGCTATCTCTATAAACATAGAAATAACTACACCGCCGTCACTATAAACATGGAAATATCTACACCGCCATCTGCATAAACATGGAAAAATATACACAGACATCTGTATAAACTTGGAAATATCTACACTGACATCTGTAGAAAGATGGAAATATCTACCAAGCGATCTGTATAAACAAGGGAATTTCTACACCCCTACGTGTATAAACATGGAAATATCTACACCACTATCTGTATAAATATGGAAATAACTACACCGCTATCTGTATAAGCATGGAAATATCTACACTGCCATCTGTACAAACATGGAAATATCTACACAGTCATCTGTAGAAACATGGATATATCTACACCGCAATCTCTATAAACATGGAAATAACTTCACCGCTTTCTCTATAAACATGGAAATATCTACACAGCTATCTCCATCAACATGGAAATATACACACCGCCATCTCTTTAAACATGGAGGTATCTACAACGCCATCTACATAAACAAGAAAATATCTACACTGCCATCTATATAAACATGGAAATATCTACACTGCCATTTGTAGAAAGATGGAAATATCTACACCGCCATCTGTAGAAAGATGGAAATATCTACACCGCCATCTGTGTTAACGTGGAAATACCTACACAGCTATCTGTATAAACATGGAAATATCTACACCGCAATCTGTATAAACATGGAAATATCTACACCGCTATCTGTATAAATATGAAATATCTAAACCGCTGTCTCTATAAAACTGGAAATATCTACACTGCTATCTGTATAAACATGGAAATATATACACAGACATCTATTTATACATGGAAATATCTACACCGCTATCTGTATAAACATGCTAATAACTACACCGCTATCTGTATAAATGTGGAAATATTTGCACCGCTATCCCTATAAATATGGTAATATAAACACCACGATCTGTATAAACATGGTAATATCTACACCACCATCTATATAAACATGGAAATATCTACACCGACATCTGTATAAACATGGAAATATCTACAATGCCATCTGTAGAAAGATGGAAATATTTACACCGCAATTTGTGTAAACATGGAAATATCTACACCGATATCTGTAAAAACATGGAAATATCTACTCCGCTATCTGTAAAAACATGGAAATATCTACACCGCAATCTGTACAAACATGGAAATATCTACACAGCTATCTCTATAAACATGGAAATATCTACACCACAATCTTTATAAACATGGTAATATCTACAAAGCCATCTGTATAAACATGGAAATATCTACACAGACATCTGTATATACATGGAAATATCTACACCGCTATCTGTATAAACATGGTAATATCTACAACACCATCTATATAAACATGGAAATATCTACACCGCCATCTGTATAAATATGGAAATATCTACAATGCCATCTGTAGAA
This sequence comes from Pan paniscus, assembly GCF_029289425.2. Lineage (NCBI taxonomy): Eukaryota > Metazoa > Chordata > Mammalia > Primates > Hominidae > Pan > Pan paniscus. The sequence goes on from NC_073256.2 coordinate 618,343, forward strand.
AGATGGAAATATCTACACCGCAATCTTTTTAAACATGGAAATATCTACACCGATATCTGTAAAAACATGGAAATATATACACCGCTCTCTGTATAAATATGGAAATATCTTCACCGCGATCTGTATAAACATGGAAATATCTACACCACGATCTGTATAAACATGGAAATATCTACACAGCTATCTCTGTAAACATGGAAATATCTACACCGCCATCT